>NC_135272.1:0-242500 GCF_051311805.1 Agelaius phoeniceus | reverse complement strand
GAGGGGCTGTGTGGGTTTGCTTACTGGAGGAGCCCTAATTTGGAAATTCTCCTCCAAATTTGCCCTAAACCATGACACTGAGTTATAAGTAAATGCTTGAATTGTGGGAATAATTAGTATTGTTGTTCACAAAATTTATGCTCTTATTGCAAAAAGTGTTAAAGTAATAACTGTTTTGTGGATGGGAATTATTAGTGCCTGTTGAATGAGAGATACCTGAAAAACGGTAGGAGACCACAGTTAAAGGGTGTCAAAAACAATTTGCCTGGAATCTAGTTAAGAGAAAGTGACAAGGAAATAGAGGGCAAGACCAGATTGGCCTCTGTATTTTGCCACCGAGAAGATCAAATACACCTGCTGTGGGTTGCAACCTCACAGGCATGGGAGGTGGGAGTATAAACCATACTGGACCTCTGTTATTCCTGTTTCTGGCACTCATTAGTTGTCTTTTCCCTTTCGGGATACCAGCAAGATCGTGTCACAACTGCTACAGAAAGCATCACATGGAAAGAAACCAAAGTTCTTCTTTTATTACACACACCTATGTCAACAGCCACTGTTATAATCCATCCAAATTAAGAACCTGTAGGCAAAATGGAGTGAATTATTGGATTACAAGAAACTTAGGAAAAAGTGGTAATAGATTTGGAATTGAATGTCCAAAAGGAGAGAGATGGATTTGTTTTACATTTAATCTTGAAGATACGGTTCAAGATTTGGTAAAAAAACAAATAGTAAACAAAAAGGTAAAACCAGCACAGCAATTTAACTCTGTCTTGACCCCAAATTATCTATTGAGCCGTATTACAAGACTCCAAGCAGTTATAGAAATGGTAGCAAATAAAGCCACCCAGGCATTAGAGTTAATATCAAGTCAGCTAAGCCAAACAAAACCTGTAGTGTATCAGAATAGGTTGGCTTTAGACTATTTATTGGCCAAAGAAGGGAGTGTTTGTGGAAAGTTCAATATATCAGACTGTTGAAAATTGATGATCACAGAAAAGTCATTCTAGCAAAAGCAAAAGAAATCAAAGAAGAAAAAAATATATATGCATATAATAACCCAGGTAGCGGTCCAGAAGAATTAGAAAACATTGTTAAAACCTAGCTGGTGGGGTCATGTATTAGAAGAAATTAAGATCTTTCATTTTATGTGTTACAACTGTTTTTATATTTCTTCCTTGTGTAATCCCCTGTTTTATTTTGCCAGCATAGTCCAGAAGATGCAAGTAGATAAGAAATATTGCTCAAGCCAAATGATTTACAAAGAATAAGAGTGGGGTATGTGAAAAATGCATGTATTTTATGATTGGCTTTTCGCAAATATTAAAATGAATATTATATGTGTTGTGTTAGAAAGTAATGCTGTATTAATTCTCTTAAGTACTGTGTTAAATATAGTTTTAGGTTATAAAAATTGTTAAAATAGAAACGATGCTATGTAGGATACTTTTTTTAAAAAGAAAGGACTCGCAGCGAGATAGCAGCCACAGGGCACCTAAATCTTTCAGAGAATAAGAATTTATTGCCCTCTTATCAGAAGAAATGAACTTCCCGCCTCAAAGGCGCTGTTAGGATTCGGAGGAAGAAGTTGACGATGACCAGACAGAATTCTGTATTTGAATGGAATTTATGCATCATGTATGAAGTGTATGAATATGCAACAGGTTATTGTTTTTAAGGGTTAATCCTTTGTTAACGGGTGTCCTTTTTCGGGCCCATCCTGCCCAGTAAAAGGTACCCAGACGTCCGTAACTCTTTGTCTTTATTGTCTCATATTGTCTTAATTCAATTTGTCCAAATTATTACTACTCTAATTGTACTACTATTTTTATAACCATTTTATTACTATTAAACTTTTAAAAATTTTAAAAACAAGTGATTGGTGTTTTTAACATATTGCGTTCTTATATGTTTTAGTTGCATTAAGCTGTACTTTGGTTTGCTGCAGCTCCTCCCTGTTACAGTGGTTCTGCCCCCGTTGCCTCCTCCCTCCTTTTTAATGTCAATCTCGCTGCCTCCTGTTGCCGTTACGGCGTGGCGACCTGGTTCGGGAGGTCCGGCACGGTGACCCAAGGCCCAGAGTCACTCAGTCCAATGATACATACACCAATGTGGTGGGCAGCAAATGGCGTTTATTGAGGGGTCTCAGGGGTATTTATGGCTTGGGCAGTCTGTGTCACTTCCCTCTGCTCACGTCCGGCCGGGTGTGGCCAGGTACAGAGCAAAGGTCAGACTGCAGGGTGAGGGGGGCCTTCTCATCTACCCGTACAGCCCGAGATCTTCCACACGCAGATCCCTAGCTCTCCACATTTCCCCCCCCCTCATGATTAGTAAAAATCTTATAAAATTATAAAATGTAAAGGTTACAAAATTTCATGGGTTAGTAGAATTAGTGTAAAATAGTAAGTTTGTTAGTAAGTGGCGCGCCTTAAAGTAATTGTCGGCGCTCAAGAAACAAAATGTTAGCCATTTCCAAACACCTTTTAACAAATTGCACCAGTTTGTTTAATATGCAAGGCCCGAAGATTAGGGTTAGTAAGATTATAGTGACTGGGCCTATTAGGGTAGAAATCAGGGTGGTGAGCCATGGAGACCGGTTGAACCACGACTCGAACCAGCCCTGTTGAGCTTCTCTATCTGCTTTCCTTAGGTTTAGCCGATTTCTCAGTTCGGCCATGGAGTCTCTGACGACTCGGGTGTGGTCTGCATAAAAGCAGCATTCCTCTTTCAAGGCAGCACACAGGCCTCCTTGCTGCATGAATAAGAGGTCCAGTCCTCTCCTGTTTTGGAGGACAACCTCTGAGAGTGAGGAAAGGGATTTTTCCAGGGAAGGGATGGATTTCTCGATCCTTTGCAAGTCCTCATCAACTGTCATCTGCAGTTGTGCCAGTCCCTGATGTTGTGTTGCAAGGGCCAAGATGCCTGTGGCAGCACCGGTAGCTCCTAAACCGAGGAGCATTGCGATGGTGATGCCTGTTATCACCTCTCGTTTGTAGAGCCGGTTGGGTTCCTCGAACAAGCGGTACACCTCTTCTTCCTGGCGATACAGGACTCTGGGGACAATTAGAACTTGGACACAAAAGTCAGTAGAATGGTCGAATTTTTCAAGGAGTACACATGGGCTTACCCCGGATCCGTGACAGACCCACATTCCCGATGCAGCTGGGATCACCCACTGGAACTTCCCTCCCTTAAGTTTGATGAATTCCTTGCAGACGTTGCCCATCTGCTTTGCCAAGGTTGCATTGCCAAAGCATTTGCCCTGGCCCGTAACCTGACTTAGGGTGATACCTCTCCGGGGGGTGTCCCATCTGCATTGGCGTGGATTGTTTGACTTAGAGAAGATGAATGGGAGATCAAAGGCAACACCTTCGTAAAAAGGGGGTTGTGCATCATAGCATAACCAGCATGATTCTGTGAAGTTCGGGTTGGATTGGTTTAACGATAAGAAGGTAGCATTTAACACGCTTAAGAATGGACTGGAGAGGGTTGGTTTGGTTAAGAGATCGGATGGGGAGGCTAGTTTCGACCTCTGTGTTTCGCGGCTAGAACTACCGTTAGCTGCGATCTCTTCCCTAGGTCTACTTACTACTAGAACCGGATTGGGTCCGACTGATGGGATATTGAAGCTGGGAGTCTGATAATTTGTATGTTCGCCCAGATGCTGCGGTTAGGGAGATGAGCATACGCTGTCCACACTTTACTTGTGGCCCAGGCATCATGGGTCGGCTGCAGGATTGTCATTATATAACCTGTGCAAGTGTGCTGTTTCAAGCCTCCGGGCATAAGCGCATACCCATCTCCGTCATATTTTGGTTCGATACAGCCGTGTGGAGTGTACTTAATTTGCAGGAACTTATCCGGCTGTTGAGGCGTCCATCTATTGCTTATCACAATAGTTTCACACCCCCAATATCCACAATATCCATGCCCTGGGTAATTACAATAACTTTTTCCTGGGTTGGAAGCAGGGCACCAGTACATCCCAAATACTGTTGTCTCCTGAAATCTGGGGTGCCCTGTATGCATGGGAAAAATGTCTTTTAACCTGAACTTGAAAGATGGGATGTCGGCTGTAACAATTTCTTTGATGACCCCCTCACCTGAGAGATGGCGTAGAACCCACCTGAATGGCTGGTGAGGGTAATGTTTTGTGTCTGCTTGTCCTCTGCCTACTAACCCTAGAAACAAGATTACACAGAGATACCGTTGCTGCTTTAATTTTGATGGCGCGAGCTTCTCAGGTGATGTCGGGTTGCTCGTTGGCCTCTCTCTCTTTCCCAGTAGTGGGGCATATGAGTTTCGGGGATGTCCAATGATCCAGTCCTGCAAACAAAGTCTCACAATTCTCATGAGTTTCTCTATGAAGGTCTGGTTTGATAGATTTGAGTGGACACCATTTAATGTCCCCGTCTTTTTTAATGGCCGCATATCCCCGCCCCGTGAGCACCAATCTCCAACCCTGTTCCCACTCCCCTAGTTCATTTTTGATCACCACCTGTGGGCCTTCCTCTAGCGCCCGAGTGGCCCAGTCTCTCTGAGCAGGACTGTTTGTTTCATCCTCCCTAGGGAATTGATTTAATGCTAGCAGCGCAGTTGCCAGCATGCGTGCCTGGTCGCCGGGGGGAATGGCACTGGTGAAGCCTTCTGCCTTTGCTAGCACTTCCAGCTTAGTTTTCAGAGTCTGGTTTGCTCTTTCGACGATGGCTTGCCCGGTGCTGTTGTATGGGATGCCATGCACCAAGACGATGTTCCATTTCAAGGCGAATGCTTGGACTACCTTTGAGATGAAGTTTGGGCCGTTATCTGTTTTGATCTGTTTTGGAACTCCAAGCCATGCCATGGCTGTTAGCCAATGTTGGATGGTCGCTTTGGAATCGGTCTTGAGATGCTGTGTGGCCACAATCATGCCGCTGTACGTATCTATGGTAACCGCGAGCCACGCTTGGGGTTTCAACAGCTGGCATTGTGTAAAGTCTGTTTGCCATATTTCTGAGGCTTTGAGGCCTCTGGGGTTGACGCCACTCGGCCACAGTGGCGACTTCTGGCAGTGGGGGCACGTAGCGACGACGTGCTTTGCGTCCGTGGTACAAATCCCGCACCTTTTCGCAAGCGCTTTAGCTCTGATGTGAAGGGATTCGTGCAACTGACGAGCTTCTTTCAGTGTCCAACGCCCTTTGCGGCGGCGTCAGCCTTGTCGTTGCCTATTTGGTAGAATCCTTTGATCGGGTCGTGGCTGTTGACGTGGATGACTGATATGGTGCCTTTCCGTGAATAGAGTGCTTCCTCCAGCATCGTTGCAACTGTGGACACTGACACACCTGGTCCAGACATGGCTAGGCAGAGCTTGGCCACAAATATGGAATCAGTCACAATGTTAAGGTGTTCTTCTGGGAACAGTCCGCACGCTAGCACTACAGCTGCTGCTTCAAGCTGTTGGACCGAAAGCGTGGGGTCGGTTGCCTTGACACATTGCCACTGTTCTCCTGACTGCCATACTGCCGCCGCGGTGGAGGTCTGTGATGATGCGTCCGTGAAGATGGTTGGTCCCGCCCGCGGTCAGTCAAGTACTTTTGGTGGGAGGTTGATATCGATGACCGTGAGCAGCCGAGTCCAAGGGGGTTTTTCCGCGTAGCGAATCTCTCCTCCAAAGCCTGTAAGGGCCATGGCTAGATATTCCAATATTGTTGTTGACTGCGCAGAGAGCTGTTTGCGGAGAGGCAAGCTTATCCTGGAAGGTTCGATGCCCAGATGTCTTAGGGCGAGTTTCCTGCCTTTCATGATGAGGCTGCAGAGGCACTCGACTCCCGGGGAAAAGGCACGCAACGGTTTCCCCAAGACCACCCATAGTATTGGTTGGGCCTTGTCGGGGGGTCCTTGGGCTAAGGCTCCCACTCCCCCCTTTTTTGTGAAGTGGACATACAGATCGACTGGAGCACTTGAGTCCCATCTGGTGAGCATGCTCTCTGACATCTGACGTTCGATGAAGTTGAGCGAGCTTACCGCTTCCGGTGTCAGGGTTTTTTGCTCCCATGGGTTCTTCCCTTTCAAGAGGTCATTCAGAGGGTCCATGACCTCGGGAGGAATCAGAACGATGTTGCGGAGCCACTGTAAGGACCCTACCAGCTGTTGCATGTCGTGGAGCGTCTTGATGTCTCGGCGGATTTTCATCTGGGGAGGAGTTATGTAGGAGCTTGTGATTCCCACTCCTAGGAAGGTCACGCACGGTCCCTTTTTTATTTTTGCACTCGCTACCTCAAAGCCATTTGTCCTTAAGGTCTCGGAGATGGTAGACACCAGCTGGTCCACTTGTCTCGTGGATGGTGCGGCGATCAGGATGTCGTCCATGTACTGCACGATGGTTACAGTTGGATTGCTCTGCCGGACTGGTGCTAGCGCTCGGTCCACGGTGATCTGGCAGATAGTCAGGGAGTTGAGCATTCCTTGTGGAAGCATCCTCCATTGAAAGCGTAGGTTGGGCCGCTGGCTGTTTGGGAAGACGATGGAGAAGGCGAAACACTCCTTGTCGTCTTCGTGCAGGGGAATAGAAAAGAAGCAGTCTTTGATGTCGAGCACTGCACAGGGTTGTCCTTTCGGTATCACAGAGTTCATGGGCAGCGAAGTTTGCACAGGGCCCATAGGCTGGATTCTCTTGTTCACTTCTCGCAAGTCGTGCAGGAGACGAAAGCCTTCACCAGACCGCTTAGGTATTACGAAGATCGGAGTGTTCCATGGACTCGTGGAGGGTTCTATATGATTCTTGTGTAATTCACGGCTAACTAACTCAATGAGGGCAGTCATTCGAGGCGTTGACAAGGGCCACTGTTCGACCCACACTGGGTCGGCTGATTTCCAAGTCAGCTTGATGGGCAATGGCGGGTACGCGACAGTGGCCCTTAGAATAAATTTGTCACCCTAACATCCAGCAGAGCTAGGGCATCCCTCCCTAGCAAGGGTGGGCAGTCCGACATCACATATGCAGTGAGGGTGATAGTTCTTCCCAGTCCTCTCTCGGTGCAGAGGGTTATTGCCACTGGTTGGGTGCTCTTGTGGGCTCGGGACAGCCCTCCAACTCCGCCCACCATGGGGGCTACTTCTAGCTTCCATGGTCAAGGCCAATGTATGTCTGGGATGATGGTGACATCTGACCCTGTGTCCACCCAAAAGGGAAGGCAGATGGCCGAGTCGTCGGAGCTGTTGTGGAGACGACACACTGCCCACACGATCAGTGGGTGTTTCCCCACCTTCGCGGCGAAGGCCACCCATGGGTCCCGTTCCCATGCTTTCATGGCCAAAGCCACCCAGAGGCCTCGGCCCCAGGGAGCTGTTCTTGGTATTCCTGAGGTGCAGATGGGTTCGATTGAGCCATTGGCTGGGCGACAAAGTTGGTCATTCCCTGAGGGGGTGGAGGTGGTGGGCATGAAAGCCCTGTGCCCCATTGGGGGTTGCTGTAGCTGGGCCGCTGCATGTTCCAGGTGGGAGGAGGCTGGATACGGCCCGGCTGCCCCCTCCCTCTCCCGTTTCCCTGATGCCTGGATCTGCATTCCTTAGATAAATGCCCTTTCTTTCCACATGCCCAGCATGGTCCTCTAGGTCTCCCCTGGCGTGGTGGAGCAGCTGCTGGTGGGCGCCCTGACTGGGGGCAGTTTGTTGCCACGTGCCCAGCCTGGCCACACTTAAAGCATGCCATGACACTCGTTATTGCAGTATGAACTGCTGCTTGAATGGGAGCTAGGTGTTCTTCCTTTGCAACATGTCTGATCATGGCAGCTAGATTAGACCCTTGTGGCAGTGATCTTAAAATGTCCTTGGTGGCTGAGTTGCATTGCTGGCGTAGGCACTCTGCCAGCACAGGACCCTTTGCCTCTGAGGGTAATGTTGAGGAGTCCAAGGCAGCCTGTAAACGATCCACAAACTGAGTGAAGCTTTCACTCTCACTCTGCTTTATTGTGGACCAAGGCGACGGTTTGGCTATTACTTTGGAAGCAACACGGATGGCTTCTCGGGCAGCACGGGTTGTTGTCATAACCTCATGTGCCCGCAAGCCCTCAGCCTGTGCCTGAGGGGTGATCATTGTAGGGTCTGTGCCCATTAGCCTCTGTATGCTGGAGCCGTGCAGTGGATGGTCTGCCCCTGTTACCAGGGCCAGCTGCTTAATACAGTTATCCTCCCATTCCTGCTTAAAAACGATCATCCCTGCCCCATCAAAAATCATTCTGCAAGTCTGCTTAATATCAAAAGGTAACATGTCATCCCCTCCAAAAATGCTGTCAATGAGTGTGGAAACCATGGCAGAATTAATTCCCCTATCTGCAATTGCTTTAATAATTGCCTGCACGTCTTTCGGGTTTACCGGGGAATAGGTCCTTTGATTCCCGCCGGCTCCCCCCACCCGAACCGGGAACACCAGTTTCGCCGACGGAGTCCATTCAGCACACGCTATTTTTATTTTCCGCCAGTCTGTAAGCGGAGTTCGATCTTTCTCCGATATCCCCTTCACCCATGCAGGGGCGCTGTGGCTAGTGACCTTGTATGCCGCTGCTCTCCTTCTGTTAAAACCCGAATCCGAGTCGGAACTCCCCGATCCCCTCTCGAGCTCGGAGCTCGAGTCTGAGTCCGAGTCCAAGTCCAAGCCGGAAGTCGACTGCCCGGACGTTTCCGGGCTGCTCTGCCTTTTTCTCGGGCTCTGACCCCGCCCCTTCTTGCGGGGGTCGGGCCGGTTCCTCCCCCTGGGGTCCCCCCACCTCCTACTGGGGGAGGTCCTTGCCCTATAAGGACCTAAAGTGAACTGAGTGCTCTGATTGGCCTTACGCTCCTCCGCGGGGGCCGCCCCGTCCCCCCGCTCGCCCGCGCATGCGTTGTTAAGCGGGCTGACTGCATTTCCACCCCCCGTGTTCTCCTTTCCGCCCTGAACACGCGGTTCGGCGCCATTTTCAAACGCATACGGAGGGGGTGCGCTTTTATCCACCCCTTTGGGGTCCGGCAATTTCGCCGCCTCCCGCGCTTCCTCCGTTAACCCCCGCCAAAACACCCGCGCACGTTCCCCCCCCTCTGATGGTGAAGCGGTCTGCTCGGGGGAATCCGGCACTCGCGGTTCCGCGGTGCCGATCTGATCAAAGCCCTCTGCGGTCTGCGTTGCCGCGCCCACCCCCAACTGCGGCATGGCTAATAACCAAGCCTGCGCGGCTTTCCAGGTCTCCTGCTCTTCTCTAGCTTTCTGCAGAGCCTGCACGACTCTGCCCCATGACTTTAGAGCTTTCCCTGAGCCTGAGGACATAGTTTCCTCAGCTAAAACCTTTGTACAAGTATCCCATATCTCCGAATGGAGAATATCCACCGGGCTGTCTATCGCCCCCAGCTTAATAAGTCTCGGTATAGCAAGACATAAATCTTTTAGCTTACAATCAATCCCCCATTGAGCATGCATCTGAGTTACGACCTTCGCTATGGCTTCCATGGTCCACGCTGGTCCGGGGGCATCCCCCCCGCTGAACTAGGCCTGCTGTGCAGCCGCCAGTCCCCTGTGCAGGCGAAATCCCGAACTTCGGGCGCTGCAACTTTCCTGGGTTTCGGCACCAGATGTTGCCGTTTCGGCGTGGCGACCTGGTTCAGTAGGTCCGGCACGGTGACCCAAGGCCCAGGGTCACTTGGTCCAATGCTACATACACCAACGTGGTGGACAGCAAATGGCGTTTATTGAGGGGTCTCAGGGGTATTTATGGCTTGGGCAGTCTGTGTCACTTCCCTCTGCTCACGTCTGGCCGGATGTGGCCAGGTACGGAGCAAAGGTAAGACTGCAGGGTGAGGGGGAGCTTCTTATCTACCCGTACAGCCCGAGATCTTCCACACGCAGATCCCTAGCTCTCCACAGCCTCCTTCCCTGGTTTCCTGAAAACTGCCTTGTCATCCCCTCAACCCCTCCCCTGTGTCCTGCCTGTCACTCCACAAGCCCATCCCTTCCCTCCAGAAACTACTTCCAAGGGTGTCGAGTGATAGGCTCAGGCACCGGGGCCCCTCCCCTGGTTTACCCCCATTGGTTCCCCTACATGTCTGTTTCCCTGCTCCCCACACCCTCCTGGAATTCCATTGGCAGATGGGCCATCCCCTCCCCTGTTCACCTCCCCTTTATAACACCTTGCACAGCCCAGTTCTCTGTCTCCAGTTCTCTGGCTCCCCTGGGTTGCAGATCTCCTTGGAGCTCTCTAATAAAGCTGGACTTTGCCCCCAGCTGGAGTCCCCTCTCCTCCTACCAGCGTGGCTTCGGTGTCTCGTCCGCAGCAGGCGAAAGCCTCAGCTGCTCTCGCGGCCTCCCGAGGAGCGGGAGAGTGTCCCCGCCGCTCGCTGTGCCAGGGCAAGCCGGGGACTGCGAGCGCCCCCTCGGAGGGGCACAGCCACAGCTGCTGCTCCAGCCGGGCTTTCTGGGCAGATACTCGATAACCACTCAGTCCAGGAACATTCAAAAGGTTCACTGCCTGCTCAAAACATTCTTTAGTAGTGTCAGTAGCATTTAACAAACCACCTGCATGCTGTAGGAGTGTTCCTTCCCCAGGCCGCGATTGCCATAGCTCTAATTCTTCAGCTGATTGATTCCCAAAAACTGGGAATGTTTTTGTACCCCTGAGGTAATCCTGCCCACCTAAGTTGATTTTTCCTGCCTGTGCAAGGGTTCTCCCATTCAAAAGCAAATATATTTTGACTTTCTTCTGCAAGTGGCAGGCAGAAGAAAGCATCTTTCACATCTATCACTGGAAACCAAATTAAATCATCTCAAAGCTTAGCTAGTAAGGTAGTCAGGCATAAATCATTAATTGCCTGTAAATCTGGCACTAGTTTCTAAGTTCCATTAGGTTTCTTTATTGCCAATCTAGTAGTATTAAATTTGGACTCCCATTCTTCCAATAATCCTAATGTCAGGAATTTAGTGATTGTTGCCTGTATTCCTTTCCTATCTTCTAATCTTAAAGGCTATTGCTTTCTGACTGCTGGCCTAACTCTTGTCTGTAGCTCGATTTTTACAGGGTCTGCTCATTTTGATTTTCCTGGCCTATCGGTATCCCCTACTCTTGGGTACACCTGATTCAACACTTGCTCTAAGGAGTTATTGTTGTTTGTTGGTCTTGTGTCAATTGTCAGTCCTAATGCTAAAACCAATTTGTCTTCAGGTACCTTAAATTTCATTTTTCTTTTTATAAGCTCAACTGTCGCTTCTAAATTTTCCAGCAAATCCCTGCCTAGGACAGATTTGGGTGAGTTTGGTAAATCAAGAAACTGATGTATTCCCATTTTCTTCTCAATTTTACATTTAAGTAGTTTCAGGAAGAATGCATTGTTCTGGCTGGCCAGTGGCTCCTCTTGCTTGAAGACAGTTTTCACTTTTGGGTATCAATGCTTGATTCAAGAGTGAAAATGTGTCTCCAGTATTTCCTAAAAATTCAACTTCTTTATCATTTTTCAGCTGTATTTTAACCAGTGGGCCTGCTAGGGTAAGATCTGCCAATCTTGGTCATTTCTTATCATCTAGAGTGGCTACAAGAGTTTTGTGTACTGTGTCTGCTAACTCTGGGCACTGGCATTTCCAGTGTCCTTTCTTACAATATGCACATTGATTTGGCCCCAGCTTGGCCTGTGGCTGGTTTGAACCTCCTCTGCCTCTGGTATTTTGGCCCCTGTCTCTGCTTCATCCCCGCCCACGTCCTCTCCCTGGAGCTGATCCAGAGCTGCCACCATGGCTGCAGGGAGTTCTTTTTCTTTTTCTCTGTCTTTATTATCATACACCTTCTATGCTTTTTCATTAATGCCTTTAAGTCTCTCTTTACAGGCTCTTTCAGCTTCTGAAGTTCCTGCCTGACATCTGGGTTAGATTGCCCAAACATCAGGGAAAGGAACTGCTGTTTCCCATATCCGACCAGGGATCCAGGGCTGTGCGTTTCCGTCCAGCGGCTCAGAGCCTGTTCACAAAGTCAGTGGGTGACTCGTGCTGTCCCTGTGTAACATTATATATTACTGACCAATTTATTGCTTCTGGAATGGCATTTTTTAATTCAAATTTGACTAGTTCCTGGTATCTGGCTAACATTGCACAGCTGCCTGCATCACTGGGTCCCACAAAGGGTTTACAATAGGAAACAGCTGGTCCACTGTACCTTGTCAGGCTCCACTAGCAATTTGTCCCTGCACATGGGCTCTGGCTACCTTTATCACCAACTCTTTTGCTGGTTTTCTTAGCTCTGTCAGCATGAAATCAGCATCACCTCAGTCTGGGTCTCGATTCTTGACTATGAACTCAAATAGTTTTGCTACTTTGGGGTTTTCTCTAGAAATTTTAACTTTTTCCCGCCAACTCTTCAGGTCACTAGTAGAAAAGCAGAAGTTCACCCACATGGCTTCTCCTTGGGGACCCACTGCTTGCCTTAAGGGGTGACTAAAGGCAAAGCTGTCCTGGTTTTATTCCTTGTGTTGGTTGTCACTGGGGTCTCTGCAATTGTCCCCTCCCCAGGATTATTCATCTCAACCTCACTGCCTTTTGGGTTTCATTCAGGGTGCGGAGTGGTTGGGTGAGGGGGAGTGTACCCAAGCTGGCCTGGGGTAACTCTGCTGTAACTCTTGGACACCTAGAACACAATCTTCCTCATGCTTTTTAGCCAATTTCAAACATCTCTGCCCTATGCTACATGCTGAACAGCATCTCTTTATTTTCTTCCTGTTACTTCTTTCCAAGGTTAGGACTAAAGGGTCCTGTGGGGCCAAATCAAAGCCACATTCTTTCTGCCACTCAGGTTTATTCTCCAGGGTAAAAAACATGTCTGCATACATCACATGATCTCATTTTTCTTCTTTTCATAAAAATAACATCAACTGTCACAATGTATGATAATTTAAAGTTCCATTAGGGGGTCACTTTTCACCACTTTCTAACTGATACCAAGGCTACTACCATGGGGTAGAGTATTTAATCAGATTACCTTTCTTTGAAAAATTACCCTCCAGGATTCCTCCCAAAGCTTTCTCATAAATGTGCTAAAATACATTCCAGTGGACTCTTTTTAATAACATTTTTACTTCTTGTGTTATTCATTCTTAATGCTATCTTAATTTCCAAACTTACCAGTATGTATTACTACTTCTTCTCTTTTCCTTCTCTTTATGCCCTGTATACTGCACTTAACACACACTGGGTGTCTCTGAGTCACCCAGCACCAATATTCTTTTTTATAGTCCTAACAAGCAATGAAAACAAAAGGATTACACGTTCCACACAATCTACAAGGAACTGGGCTATGATCGGACATAAAACAAGTTCCTTAAAACACTGCCTAAAGTAAAACTCAGGAGTATATACTCATGTAAACCTAGAGTTCCCAACCCTTGACTTTTGATGTAGTGTCTAAAAGCTTGAGTGACTTCTCGATGTTGTTCAAAGACTTCTCAACCTCAGACGGGCTTGGTGCTGTGCCCATTTCCCTGGGGTGTTGCAGTTTGTGTTTATTGATCAGTTATCTTATAATAGTTTGTTTTCATGTACCCCATGTTTTTCCCAAGTTGGTTTACCCCTAGGTTTTGCCCTCCCTCAAAGCTGTCCCTCATGGCATTCCCCATTCTTTGTACCAGCTCCTTCCCTGCCTGTCAAGGTAACCCAGCTCTTTATTCCTGAACCTTCCCTGTCAGTTTTGTCTTAGACCAATCCCTGACTGCACCACCCCTTTGGAATTCCCCTATTGCAGGAAACCCCACTCATGCATGGCACCTACCCTCTCCTCCCATCTGTCCTAATTAGTCCCAAGCCCCTGATGTAATCCCCTCGCTCCTGCCCTGCAGATTCCTTCTTGGTCAATGGTTTGTATCCACCCCCTGAGTTGTACCCCTATAAAATGCCGTGCACAGAAGTGCTGGTGGCTCTTTGCTTCTGAATCCTTCCCTTGGGATAAACCTTTGCCTGTGGAACCTCACAATGGAGGAGCCTCCTCCTTCTCTTTTGCCTGCTCCGTGCCGCAGTTATTAGATCCTGAACCACTGAGCAGTGGCTCATCAGGTTCAGCCGCAGGCAGAGCCCACGCCTTGGCCGTTCCCCACTCCTGGCACAGCGCTGGAGTTTTCCCCAGAGCCGGCCCGGGCTCCACTGGGCTGCGTCAATGGGGAGCCTGTGCCAGTGCCCGACCGTGCTCTGGGTGAAAAACCTTTTCCTGATATGGAAATGAAACTTGCCCTGTCCCAGCTCCCTGCCCTTTTCTTGAGTGCTGTCACTGCTCCCAACAGTGACAAGAGCTGCAGCAGCCCCTCTGATTCCCCTCAGGAGGATGTTGGAGACCACAATGACGCCCTTTACTCTCCTCCAGGCTGAACAGACTAGAGTGGCCTCAGCTGCACCTAGGGCTGCCCCTCCAGACCACACTCCATCCTTGCAGTCCTCCTTTGCATTCTGGCTAATAGCTTACTATCTTTTTATATTGTGGTGCCCAAAACTGCCCCTGTCTGCTTACAGCACTTCTCCTGGCTGCTGCTTCAGGGTGCAGGCACCATAATCAGAGACACTGAACAGCTTCTCCTCCCAGAGTTATCCTTATCCTCTGCACTTCCACGTGTCTGCCTTCCTGTTCACTGGGGAACCTCCCCATTTGTGGCCACCCATTGCTGTGCTCAGCAGGGACACAGTTTTGTTTGGACATGAGCTGCCACAGCCAGACAGGCAGCAACTGAAGCTGAGAATATCAGAGCCTGGGCAGATTCTATTTTTCCCAGAATGGAGGAAAGAGAGTGAGAAAAGCACAAGGAAACATGACAGTGTTACTTTGCAATCTAATTGCCCTGGGAAACTCAGAAAGGGATGGTGTTGTGGTGCTACTGCCAATCCCTTCCATGAAAAAAATACATTTCAGGATGAGCAACATGATCTGGCAGAGACCAAGTCTTGCCAGCAGTTTCTCCAGGTGCTCTGGCCATCATCCCCTGCAGGAAGGAGCACAGCCCCCAATGCAGGTGGGCTTTGGCTCCCTGTGGCACAGAAGCCCCCCAGGGGCACAGGTCTCTGGGGCAGGAGACGGGCACCAGCGCTGCCAGGGCTCGGGGGGTGGCAGCTCTGCTTGGGCGGGGACTCTGCCACAGCTGCTGCTGTCAGCGCTGCCCGGGCCCCAGGGCTCAGAGCAGCATTCGTGCCCGGGCCCATGCGTTCCTTGTGCATGTCACACCCGCGGGTTTAGGATGGCCACGGGCCGGGACGTGTCCCAAGGAGGCCGTGCCAGCTTCCCTGGAAGGCCCCGGGCCCTTCCCAGCGCGGCTGCGTCGGCAGCCCTGGGGGCTCCTTCTGCTGCCCTGAGCCCGCAGAGCAGGGCAGTGTTTGCTGATGCTCTGAGCCCTTCCTAAAGATTCTGTGGGGCTGCCTTAGACACCTGGGGCCAGGCATTCCTTCCAGCCTGGGCCACTTTGGCTGGGCTGAGGGCGGCCCCAGGGCAGGCGGCACTGTGTGCAAGGGCCCTGGCTGGCACGCTGCAGCACGGTCACCGTGCCATGGAACGGAACCCGGTGTCCAAGGGCCCTTTGTGACACGTGGGAAATAGAAGCTTGCCCGGGAGCTGGGAGCACGCAACAGGGCACAATGGGACAGAGCAGTGCCGTGAGGAGCCCCCGCACTGCATGCTCGTTCCCGTCTGAGCCCGAGCTTTTCCGCAGCCTTGTTCCTGCAGCTGAGCTCGAGGCCAGAGCACAGGACTCGGTGACCCGTGGCCTTGCGAGGCTTCTATTCTGCAGCTGCCCTCAAGGGCAGAGCGTGGGACTTGGTGCCCCGGAGCTTTCCCAGGGCACCTCTCCCGCAAGTAGCTCCAGTCAGAGACATGGAGCAGAGACCCCCAAGAGTACCCAAGATGGCCTGGCTGGAGGAGGAAGAGGAGGAAGAAGGCCCTGGAGCTGCCCCAGCACAGGAGACTGAGGAGGTGGTGCCATTCCAGCCACCACAGGAGGGTGAGTGGCAGAGCTGGGCTGCAGGGCTGGAGGCTGCAGCCAACTTGGCCCCATCCCATCCCATCCCATCCCATCCCATCCCATCCCATCCCATCCCATCCCATCCCATCCCATCCCATCCCATCCCATCCCATCCCATCCCATCCCATCCCATGCAATCTCCTGGGGAAATGCCCATGGAAAGGACGGAAGAGGGCCCGGGCAGACACCCTGCAGTGGCCGTGCTCCATCCCCTGGGGCATCCTGGGGCTCTCCCAGCCTGGGGGGTGCAGGGCTGGGCTGTGTTCTCCGGCCTCTCCCGCAGCCCCTCAGCTCTGGCTGTGCTCGCTCTTTGTCAGATGCAGCCCTGGAGCGCACACAGGAGCAGGAATCCAGCCGTGGCCGCTTCCGCAGAACAGCGCAGGTACCTGCAGCCACCCCCAGCTGGGCTGGGCCTGCTGTCCCTGCTCAGCCCAGCACCGTGTGTGCAGCACTCCATGCAACATCTCCGGCTTCCTGCCCTTCTCCTACAGTTCATCTGCAAATTCCTAAAGAGAATGCAGGAGGAAGAGACCATCGCCATGGGCACTGGGCTCCAAGCACACTCGCCCATGTTCCAAAGCAAGACCAGCGCTGCCCTCCTGTGTATGCTTGTACAGGAAGGTTTTTACTATCCAGACCAAGTAAGCAGCCTGTGGGAAGGGTTTGATCCTGCCAGGAATTGCTTGGCCTCCCAAGCCACGCATGCTGGTTGCTGTGAGCCTTTGAGGCCACATGGCAGTGCGCAGGGAAGGGAAGCACTTCTCTGGGCAAGCTGGGAACATTGCTCCCTCTGGCAGCTTCCCAAGTCTCCCTGTGCCTTCTGCAGGTGCCCGCCATGGTGAGGTTCATCCACCAGTGGCTCGTGGCCAATGACTGTGCTGAGCCCAGGCTGGACGAGGCCCTGCTGGACCTCACAGAAGCACAGCCAGATGACGCAGTCCTGACGCTCCTGCGTGTGGCCCCGTCCTGTGACAGGTATGGGGCCCACCTGCCCAGAGGGCTCAGGCCTCCCCAGCCCATCACCCTGTACAGCCTGTCCCAGGTGTCTGAACAACAGAGACTTCCAGGGCCCTCTGGCTGCTGCCTTTCCCAGCCCTGGCACGTCGGCCCCTGAGCCTGCTGCCATGCTCCCTCCCTGCCCCTCAGGGCTCTGTCCCCACAGGCCTGGGCTGCCTGGCTGCTGCTGGCCAGGGCCAGTGGGCAGAGGCAGAACTGGCAGCCAGCTCAGCTCCCCCCGGTGCTGTGTCTGAGACCCCCCTGAGACAGAGCTCTGACCCCGCAGAGCTGCCATGGCCATGTGGAAGACCATCATGGGCTCAGCCAGGACTGCGGAGCTGGCACAGCTGACCCTCCTGGATGTGCTGGGGAGCTGGCCAGAGTACAGCACGTGCACCTCCGATGGGGACCAAACGGCTGTCTTTGGCCTGGCTGTGAGTCTCTGCAAGTGGCCTTTGCTGGCCCCAAGGCCGCCTCTCCAGAGCTCTCCATCCTCCTTCCCCCACTGCATCTGCTGGCCTGAAACCTGGCCCAGGGGCAGCTTCAGGCCCAGCCTGCCCCGTGCTTCCCCTGCCTCTCTCCGGGCCTCTCCCTGCCACGCTCGGGCCCTGCCACACGGACGCCTGGGCACTGAGCGTTGTCCTGGGGGGCTTTGTCCTTTGCAGGCAACTGTGGTGATGTGGAAGATCCTGCAGGTGCCCTGTCTGCCACGGATATTGAAGGTGTATTTCCCCCACCTATTTGTGCATCTGCTCTTCCAAGTGTTCTCCAGCACGGAAGAGATGCCAGAGGAGGTCGATGCCTTCTGGAAGGGATGAGAGCAAGAGCACGGCCTTGCCACCAGCCCCAACAGGTGCTCCATCCCACTCCTCCTGTCCCTGCCACGTGGCCTGCCAAGGAGACAGTGCTGCCAGCGTCACCTGGCCTTTGCTGTGCACACAGGTTTGCAGTGCGCACCCTGAAGTGCCTGCTCTGCCTTCTCCGCTGTGAGCATGTGGTGGTGGCAATGGAACGCAGGTGTGGATGGGACACACTGCTCTCTCTTGACACCCACCACTTTGCTGTGGCTCTGCTGGCCAGGTGAGAGCCCTTTCTCCCCACTGCCTCTGACATTTGTGCTCTGTGCCCAGGTGTCCCCCAAACTGCCCATGATCATGGGCCAGAGGGTCTTGTCACTGAAGGACGGCCAAGCAGACTAGAAAAGGCTGGCAGAGGAGGGTGCCCATGAGCGACCAACTCCCAAATGGCCCACATCCCCTTGCTGGAAGGGTGGTGGGGAAAGATGAGAACTCTGAGAGTCACTCCTGGGAGAGATTTGCCCCACTGGCTCAGGGTCTTGTTTGCTTTTTCCTCTCTTTAGAGAAATTTGCCAGTCAGCCGTACACTTCTGTTCTGGGATTGCATTCTACCTGCTCGCCATGCTCCGCCAAGAGATGCCATATTGGGATTTCCCTGCCCTGGCATTCCTTGTGGAGGTGAGCCTCAAGGCCAGCGCTGCCTCCCAGCTCCCTGCCCTCTCGTAGGCACAGCTGCTAGGACGGTGCCCGTGCCCTGTGCTGCAGCCTGGGCCCAGCCCTGTGCAGTTCCGGGCTCCTGCCGGCCGGCTCCCTGTCACTGCCAGTGCCTTTCAGGTCCTCGAGTGCCTGGACTTGAGGGATGCAGTGACAGTGTTCTGGAGATCATGGCACAGAACCTGCAGAGTGAGCACAGGGCCAGGCGTTACGTGGCACTCAGAGGCCTGCTAGTGCTGGGCAAGAATCCCTTGATGGTGAGAAGGGGGCAGTGGCTGAAGCCGTGCAGGCAGCATGGGGCTGGGCAAGGCAGTCGCTTGGCCTTGCCTGTGCTTGGGGCGCTGGGGCAGCTGCTCCCAGCTCTCCTGCCTCCCGCTTCAGCTGCTCCAGTGCTTTGGGACAGGCCTTTGGCCTCTGGGCCCTGCGGCAGCAGGCTGGCCTTTCACAAACTTGTGTTCCGCACAGGCTGAAAAAATGGGGAGCCTGACTGAAAGTCTTGTGGAGCTCCTGCAGGAAAATGATAGCCACATGATCAGGATGACCATTCTTCTACTGCGATATTTGCTCCTGGATAATGGTGCCCCAATAGCCACCCCCATTGCCCTGCAGCTGGCTGAGGCGCTCCTGCCACTCTTTGACCACGTAAGGCTCTGTGCCCACAGCCTCGGCCACCGGCTGCTGCCCGGACACTTGGTGCCCTGTGCAGATGCAGGCCTGTGCCCTGGGGGGCCTGAAGCAGCTGATGCTGAGGTCTTTTGCCCTTCCTCTCATACAGGATGATATCCAGGTGCAGCTGAACTGCATGTGTGTCTTTCAAGAGATGCTGGACTTATTAACAGAAGATGGAAGAAAGGCCCTGAAGTGCCACGTGCGCCAGAGCCTGGTGCCACTCTACTTCCACTGCCACGATGAGAATCAGATTGTTGCTAAGGTGACGACCTGCGGCCACCTGCTGTCCCCGTGGGAGGGGACTGGGCTGCCTCCTGCCCTGGCACCTTGCGGGCTGCAGCCTCCTCCAGGCTGTGGCACTGGGATGCTCCTGTGCCCTGGCCTGTGGGGCCATCTGTGCCTCTCTGCTGCTCTACAGGCCTCCTGCGTAGTACTGCATTCTTCGGCCAGATTCCTAAAGAGGAGGAAACTCGAAGAAATGCTCCAGGTGGATCAGACATGGAGGTTTGGCGAGTGCCTGGTAAGAGGAGCCGAGAACCCCCAGGCTCAGCCTGGAGAAGGCCCCTGAGGGCGGCACTCAGTGTGCGGGCCGGGCAGCTGTGTCCCTGCCCGCTGCTGCAGCCAGAGGCCGCGGGGGCTCTTCTCCAGGCTCCCGTGGGCCCGAGCCGGGTGCCCATGGAGCCCCGGCCCGGCGGGGCTGCGGGCCGGCACCGCGGCTCCCCGGGCAGCAGCCGGCCCTCTGCCCCCTGCCCTCGGGAGCCCTTGGCCAGCGGCTGCAGGCCGCGCCTCAGGCCTGTGCGGCCAGGGGAGGCCGGGGCTGGGCGCAGGCAGCGCCCGGCCCAGGGGCGGAGCCCGCGCCAACCCTTCCCTCCTGCCACTCTCTGCAGCTGGCAGAGGACAGGAGCCAAGCGGCCGAGCACCTGCGCCGGGCCCTGCGCTACCTGCGGAGCCCGCAGGAGCCCCTGCGAGAGGCGGCCATCAGGTTCATGGGTGAGCCACTCCCAGCGCCCTCCCCGGCCCGGCCCGCCGCCGCTCGGCCCCAGCCCCAACTGCTGCCCCGGAAGCGCCAGCCGGGCCCGGTGCCGTGGAGCCCCGCCCGGCCTGGGCATTGCTGCTGCCGCCCTCTGGCAGCCGTGCCCTGGGGCGGCAGCGTGCGGCAAGGGCCCGGGCTGAGCCCTGCCGGGCCAGCAGCCCGTGTGGCCACAGCGCCGGCAGCGCCGCCGGCAGGGAGCTGTGCCGCTGGCGCCCTGACAGGCTCTGTGTTCACAGGCATGGCTGGGCGGCACCTGCGGGGGCAGCAGCAAGAGCTGCAGCTGATCTGCACTGGTGAGTGAGGCCAGCGGGCTGACAGCGGGGGCTGCCGGGGACAGCTGCAAGCCCTGCCCTGGCTGCGGAGGGCTCTGCTCCCGGGGCCAGAGCACCCTGAGATTTCAGGGCCTCGTGGCCCATTCTTGGCCAGCAGCTCCGGGCTGATCCCCTTGCTCCTGCTCCATGGCAAGAGCCGGCTGGGAAGGCTCTGGCAGCAGGCTCTCCTTGGCTCCCCACAGATCTGGGATCTGACCTTGGCTCTGTTATGTTTGCCCAATTATCCCATCATAAAAAACCAAACAATATTTGAGATAGCAGCAATCTTAATTGAATAGTTTAGAAAATATATCTTGACAATATAATTTGATTTAAAATAAGGGATAATTTGGTTCCAATAATAGCGCGTAAGCAAAGGATAACTGCAGGTCATGGAGTGCAGGACCCTTGCCACCTCATGTACGAGCTTTGCAAGTGAAGATTCCCCCCTTTTATGCCATGTGTCAATGTCATCTCCTCCCATTTTCGATTCATCACACTTCTAACTCCGCCCTCATCATCACCTTTACCGCCCATGCTCCACCACTCGTTTTGGTTGTCGCACAAGTCTTTGGGGGTCATTTTTTGATGAAGGCCTCTCTTCTTCCTCTATGTCCTTTAATTCACCTTTGGGTTACACATGCGCACCAAGCCAGTACAATGTAATCCAAAACTAACATTTAAGCATCAAAGCAATAAATCTCTTACAGCTGGCATTTTCCTGGGACCCAACCAGATTTTCCCTTCTTTCCGTTAATTTTTAGTAACTGTTATCTCCTGCATTTTCCTCCTGTCCTTGAACATCTGCAGGGAGGGGGGGTGGAACCCCTCCTCTCCCTTTTTTCTTGGCATTACAACTTTTAACTGTTTTATTATTCTTTCCAAATATTAATTACTGCATCAATATTGATTACTGTTTCAATTTTGTCAGCACAAATCATACCTATTTACCACAGCTCTGTTCCTCTCTCTTGCAGCCCTTGAAAGCCTGACAGAGGACATGAGCAGTGCTGTGTCAGAGCTGGCATTTCAAACACTGCATGTCCTCCGAACAACAGCCAGTGGGCGATATTCCATCTTCCAGAGACTGCAAGATCAGCTGCGCAGGGCATGGATGACTTGGCCTCGTCTGTCACGGCTCGGCTGGCTGCACTGCTGGAGCTCTGAGGAGAGCTGATCCGGGACGCTCTCTTTGCTGGGGCAACCTGAGCCAGCGGGGATTTTTAGTTTTCTGTAAGATTTTTCTTTTCTTCTATTCTATTTTTTATCCTATGTAAATATAGACTGCGTTATAATACACAGAATCTCAGGAGACTTTTTTTTCTGCCCAGGGTCTGTAGGGCAGAGGGGAAGAGGGGGAAAAGGGTTCTTGTGCTCAGGCAGCTGCCCAGGCATGCGGTGGGCAAGGGGAAATGGCCAGAAGCCCCTTGGCCTTTGGTGGTTCTGCTGAAGCCTTTGTGCTGCCCACAGAGCGGCTGGGCAGGGGCCGGAGCTGCGGGGATCCCTGCCAGAGCGGTGCCTGGAGATGGCCACAAGGCCTGTGCCAGGCAGGAAGCGCCATCCGTGTCCTCCTGCCCGTGTGCTGCTGCCTGCCTTGCCGAGGGCTCCCAGGTGCCTCTGGATGGGGCTGCTCTGGAGCTGCTGTGGGGCTGTGGCGCTGCTGCCGGGCAGCTTAGCTGGGCTGGGGCAGGGCCTGAGGGGCTGGGGCGCTGGCAAGCCCTGAGCAATGGGCTGTCAGAGGCCACAAGCAGCCCCCTGGCAGCCACCTTGCTCCTGACAGCCAGGTGCTCTGGCGCTTCCTCAGTGGGCAGTGTGAGGGACCTTCTGGAATCAGGCGTGGAACCCTGGTGCCGGCCTTTCAGGGCTATGAGGGCAGGAGTTCTGGGGCTTGGCGTGTGCCCTCCATGTGCTCCAGACTGGAGCCCCCAGCCCGTCAGCCTTAGGCATTGAGCTCCACTGTCTGTTCTCCGAGTCTTGTTCCTGTTGCTGTGGGGGAGGCCAAGCTCTGTGGCTTTAGGCCCCATTGAGCCAGAAGAGCAGCAGCTTTGAGCCCAGAGGGGCCACAGAGAGGCCCTCTGGACAAAGGGCATTCCAGGCATTCCCAGGGCAGGGACACATGAGAGTGGCAGGCACCTTTGGGTGCCACGCTGGCTTTGCACTGGGTCACCTCCCTGTGTGCAGGGCTGGCTCTTTGCTTTGCTGTCCTTGGCCTTTTGCCGTCGTGCTCCTTTGGCTGCCTGCAGCAAGGGGCAGCCCTGTAAGGAGGGTGAAAGGCCCTGTCTCCAACATCTCAAGGGGGAAATGGAGCTCTCCCGGCCCTCAGCCCATGCTGTAAGCAGAGCAGAGCCTTTTCCCCAGCCCTGGCTTTCTGCTTACTGCTGGCCCCTGGCCACCATGACCCACTGCACTCGCTCTGAGTCACCCACAGGATGGCTGGTGCCTCTTGGTTTGCTGATGGGTCGTGAGGGTCACTGAGAGAAAAGTGGGTGTCCCAATGCTGAGGGCACATGGGGTCACTGAGCAGACTTGAGGCTTCCCCAGCAGGTTGCAGGTGCCTTTCTGTCACTGAAGGGAAGGCAGATGCCCCGTGGGTCGCTGAGGTGTCATGACAGTCTCTGAATGGGATGCAGATGCCCTGCATGCCACTCAGGCCAGCGAGAGTCCCTGAGGGGAGGCGGGTGTCTGTCTTGTCCCTCAGGGTGAGGCGGTGTCACTGAGGGAAAGGGAGGGGGACACGGGCACGCCGCGTGTGGCTGAGCGCACATGCCGCTGGCTGAAGGGACGCCAGGGCCGCTGAGGGGCCGTGGGCTCGCCCTGAGGGACACGGCAGGGCCGGGCCGGTCCCCGCTGCGCCGCCGCCGCCCGCTGCCCGCCGCAGGGAGCGTTTCCCGCCCAGGCGCGGGCGGCCCCGCCCCGCCGCTCCCCTCAGCCGCGGGCGGCAACTCGAACCCGCTGGGGCCGCCCCGCGGGGCCGGGCGCCGGGCGGCCTTGCAGAAGCCCTGGGGGAGCTGCCCTGGGGCTGCCCTGCGCTCATACACACCGAGGAGCATGGGCCAGCCTTGCCTCAGCACCAGGGAGTGTTTCACTTGGCCAGGGGTAAAGCTGCAGTAGCTTCCAGGGAGAGAACTTCATAGCACAGGAATGCTGGAATTACCTGGTGCCTCCTGTACGGCATGAAATGAACATTTGGGCTTTCCAGTTGAGGTAATCACTGGACTGTGAGAATAATGAAATCAGAGGTGAACTGTCGAGTACATGTAGTAAATATTTGAGCAGGAAAATTTGAGATGATCTCTAGGAAAAAATAACTTTTGAGGAAAAGTCTGAGTAATTTCTAGAGGGCACATGGAGATCATTTTGTGACAAAACCTGAGGTAAATGTTAGGGCAAAGACAGAACATTTGGGGGTAAAATCTCAAGTTCTCTGGCTTCCCACTGCCTCATCCCATGCCCCAGCATGGGAGCTTTGCCCTCCCTGTGCCCAGCCAGCCCAGCCTGGGCACATCAGGGGTGCCCCCACCCTCCTGCTGAGGCCCGGCCTGGAGGGCTCTGCCGCAGGCCTGGGAGACGCTCTGGGGAAGCGCCAGAGCAGCCGGGTGCCAGGGACAAGGCGGCTGCCTGGGGGCTGCTTGTGCCCTCTGACACCCAATTCCTCAGGGCTTCCCAGCACCCCGGCTCCTCAGGGGCCTCCTGGTGTTCTGCCAATTGACTGAGGTGATTTAAAGGACACATCACTGGAAATAATGTTCTTCTTTTACTGGGAATATGAAGGAACCACAATGTAAGATGATAATAAAAATAAAAAATGTGCGCTTGATTTTAGTAACAAGCAAAAACAAGCAAGGTAGTGCATCTAAATCAGTACGGTAAGAGAGAAAGGAGAGCGATTTAGAAAGATGCATCACCAATTGCCTAAATTGTTTCTTGTCTTGCAGATCTGCACTTGCTGGGGAGCCACATTTTACACCAAGGACCTGGGGAATCATTCCTAGCAATTGGGAAAATCCTAGGTGCTCCATCCACCCATAGATGAGGTCTCCAAATTTGCCCCAAAAGCTCTGTCTTCCTCCCCTCTGCTGCTTTGTTTGTAATGATTTAATAAGGAGCACTATTCTTCCCTGCAGCAAACACAGGCACGTGGCATTTTATTACCTTGATTAGGGCCCCTGTTTGGAATTTCTTTGCTGTGTTTCCTTCTTTGCAGGCTTGGTCCAAAACTTGGAGAAGTCAGTGTGAGAACTGGACTTTGTGTTGTCAACATTCTGAGTGTTGAGCCAGCACCAAATCCATGCAATTATAATGGATGTTTGGGTCTTTAGAAGCAGGTCTTGTGAGTGCCATGGGCAATGCAGGTGGCTTCCCAGGGGAGCATCCCTGTCCAGTGCTAGGGACCTGCTGCCCTGGTCCCACAGAGGGATTTGGGTTGTACCTGACGGCCCAGCAGAGCTTGGGGAAATGCCTCAATGTTTTTTGGATTTGAATGGCATTTGGGTCAAATCCAGTTTCTCCTCTGAGGGATGGAGTCTTGAGCTCCCACAGGTTTTGCTTGAACATTTCTTTCATCTGCCCCCCACCCCAAACCCCCCAGCAGATCCCCTGCTCCTGCCACTCTGTGTCTCCCACAGCTGGGATCCTCAGAACTTTTCCCTTGCACTAAAAGAACTGGGAATTGGCTGGGTTTTGTTGCCTCTTGGCAACAAAATTGTCTCCTATTGTGCAGCTCGGGGGGAAAGAAACCTCTTCCTGCCTTCAGTCTGCTGCAACCAAGTGTTTTGTTCCTCTTTGTGAAGAGCTAGGAAGAAACACTCCTTTTTAAGATGAGGGAGCCCAATTCAATTCCCTTAGCATTTTGAGCAAAATAACCAAGTGATTTATGTTGAAAGTCACTCCAAAATTTGGAAGAGATCTTTTTAGAAAATATTTCTCTTGGCGACTGATTAGGAGTGGGTATAGGAAGAAACTCTTTGCATTGAACCACTCAAAGCAGTAATTTCTTCCCAAAAAGTAGATGTAATTACAAGTTTTGGGTGAAAAAAAGTAAGTAGTAGTGGACCAAAGGAGCTTCAAGCTGATTTCTATTTGCTGCCAATGACTGAATTAAATGCACAGGGTTCCTGTCAGCTCTGCCAGACAAAATGTTGCATTTGGGTTCTTGGGGGTTTTGTCAGAAATCTTTGTAGCATGAATAGTTCATGGACTTCTCTCTGCTGGCTTCAGCCATTCCTGCTGTCCATCATACCTTGCTATTATAAGGCAGCTCTTTTCATTATGTTGTCTTTGAATCCAGATATCTGAGCCTTTTTCTGCTTCTAGTGCCAGTTTTCAGTAGGACAAACATTTTCTTATCTGCGAGTGTATTCAGTGGTGGCCACACAAGTGAAGGCAAGGAGCTGGCAGGTGATAATTGATGAAACTTTCTATCATGGGAAAAAACTCAGCATTCAATTTCCATCTCCTTAGAAATCACTATTTCTTTTCTTGTCTCTTGTGCTCTTTGTGGCTGGTCTGAGGTTAGTGCTTGGAAATGCAATGATGTGGATTCCAATTCTTTTGAGAGAGAATAATCTTGTAGACAAAGCCAAATAAATTTAACTTTTCAATATTAGAGCAGTGTGACATCCAGGTTGGGGACCTGGCAGTGGTTGGTGCCTGGCCAGCCTCAGAACACAGAGTTTGTCCGATTTAGGTGAAATTTCATTCATTGGAGACAAAGTAAAATTGCCTCTTATTTGCTGAGCACTAAAAATCCATCTGAAGCTCATTGCCAAGACTTGCTGCTGAATGATGGGATTAAGCCCTGCAATGGCACCATGAAAGGAGAGACTGGGAGAGGAATAATAAAAAATGCCCTTTCCAACCATGCGCAGGCCCTGATGTCCTGCTGTTGGCTTGGTGCTCTCAAAGGGGCTGATTTTGATGGTTTTAGAGGCACTAAGCTGGGCAGTGAAATGCACCTCAGGCAGCAATTGCATCTCTGGTGTCTGCAAGTGCCTTCATCTCCCTTCCTGCTCCTCAGAACTGAAATTCTGCAAGGACTGAGTGAATCTGGGGCTTTGGGAAGGCCCAGTAGTGACAGATTTTGGTGAGATTTGAGTCAGGAGATGGAAGCAGCAGCAGAAGGTGCTGTAATCTTCATTCTTGTGCTCCTCTTCATGCTGATGCAGTGTGAAGGAGGCAGGGATTCCATCAAGCACCTTCTGTAGCTCCTGAGGGAAAAAAACAAGTGGCAAGTTCTTTATTTGGTTAGAGTTTCAGGCTGTGCTGCACCTCAGGGCCACGCTCTGCCTCTCTCTGCTCCAGCTGGTGCTTCCAAGCTGTCCTCTGTGGTTTTGATTTGCAAACCACCTCTCTGACCAGCTTCCACTTTGCTTTAAAAAATTCAGCACCACGTTTGTGGCTGAACGGGTCCCAGAGCTGGGGAGAAGGATTTGAGATGCAATTTGCATCACAGAGTTGTTACAGCGGGGAAAATGTCGCATCCCTCCTGTGCCTGGAGCTGCTAATCTTGTTCTGAGCATTGAAAACCTCTTCAGCTTCTCTCATTATACCTAAATTTGATTACTGCTTTGATTTCACACCTCTTCCATGCGGGCTTTTCCTCTCTCCTTGGATGGAATTGTCAGGCCTGAAAAGAGAAATTTTGTCAAGCTTTGGGACAGTTCCCATTATCTATCCCTGCTCCTAATGCTGCTTTTAATTATCTTGGGAAGCTGAGCAAGAGGGGAAAATGGGAGAAGTTTAGTGAGAGGAAAAGTAAGGCCCAGAGACCAAAGTGTAAATGCAGGTTCTGGGTTACCAGAGTCTGCAGTGTTGTGGGGATCTGGGCCGTGCAAACTGATGTTTTTCTCTGTGAATGGCTGATTCCTTCTGTATCTTCTGAAATTCCTGTGCACTAGGGCTGGTGCTGGAACTGCAGCCACACAAACTCCCCATGGAGCTGTGTGGGACACAGTGGGAATCATTGATTTGCTGCTTTGGATGAAAAGTTGTGACATGAACCTCAGTGTCAGGGAGGTGGCACGTTAATGCTGCTGCTGTCAGACAGCGCCCACACACCGTGTCTGGAGACAGCTCAGGAGAAGATGAAGAAAAGCCAGGATTAAATCCCATGTGCCACTGAACTCTCTCAGAGATAAACTGCTTGGAGTGAAGTCTGTGAAGTGACTGGGGAGAGCTGGATGAAAGGGACAGCTCTGAGAAGTGTGTGGTACGGCAGTGATGTCCTAATACTGATCTTTGCACAGAGATGAAAAAGTATCAGTTTGCATGGCCTGAATGTCTGGGTCTGGAAATTGTGTGTTGCAGAAGCTGTGCTGAGCTCATCTGGCTCTGAAATATCATCTCTACACCTTCGCCAGGAACAGCATCAGAGTTCTGAGCAGATTAATAAAAATCAATCATAACCCAGAAGCAAACCTTGGCAATACACATCTGTGGCTGGTGAGGACACCAAAAGCTTTCATTACTGTTCTTGGAGAATGAATTCAGCAATAAAAATCCTCTCTCTTGGCATTAGAATGCTTTAGTTTCAGCTCTTGCCCCAGACTATCAATGTCAAGTGTTTCTCTGGGTGCTTGGGGGTAGGTTCTCCCCCACAGCTCTCTGCAGATTGGTGCTAATTCAAGATGTTCTGTCAGGTTCAGATGTTTTGGTGCCTGACCAGGGAGTGCAGAACAGGGATTCCAAGTGCTGACATTTGCTGTGCTAGAAAGTCCCAGGGACAAATATTTGCCAATTAACACCTTTACCTGGGAAGATCAATTCCTGTTGTGCTTGTACCAGAGTCTGGGCTCAGAGGGGGTTTCCAAGGGCAATCTTGGTCCATGTAGGGCTGAGGCTCTGCAGGCTGCTCCAGCCCCTCTGGGTGCTCAGGAGCAGGGGTTGCAGTGCACCCTCATTAGCCCTGGGGCTGCCCAGGGAAGAGCCATGGCTGAGGCCCTGCAGGAGCAGGCAGGCTCAGTCCTGCTCCAACATGGGATCCCATGGCACAGTACACGCTGGGATTTGCCCCTGCAGCTACCAAGTGTGTCCAGAGAAACTGCAGGCAGAGGGTGACCTCAGTCAGTGGGACCCCTCTGTGCACAGGGACCCTCACTCCTGGGGTGGCTGTGCCAGCTCCTCCAGGGACCTCCAGCCCTGGAAACCTGGAGCTGGTGGAAACCACAACTTTGCAAATGCTGCCTGTGCCCAAAGTAAATGCAAAGAGAACTGGGATGTGAAAAAGAAAATTGGTTTATTTCTGGAAGAACAGCAACAATACCGAACACTTTTACAAGGTAAGAATATTTCTAACAACAGCAATCCATGGAACGTATATACATAAGAACCTATCTAGTAAAAATATATGAAACGTATTTACAGAAGACAAAAAAAAGTCCTAAATCCTATTCCTGAAGACGACAAACTGTAAAACATATGTACAAAAGGGTGGCATTCCTGTCTGGAATGTCCATCAGTCCTGGACGAAAAGCAAGTGTGCCATGGTCACTGCAGTCAGGCACAGAGGACTCTTCCATGTGCCCCCAGGCTGGCACATGCTGGCACAGCAGGACTTTGCTGCCAGAGCTGAGCCTGGCTGGGTCTAGGATGGAGCTCGTGTGGCCCAGAGCGAGCGCAGGACAGGCTGCGGATGGCACCAGACTCCAGCGCACGGGGTGCCACGTCCCTGAGCAGGGACCAGCCCAGCTCCAGCCTGGCAGCAGGGGACCCACTCTGCCTGTGGGGACCACATGCCTGTCCTGCTGCTGGCATTGGTCTTCATCCCAAGATCATAGGCTCTTCCTCATCTTTTCCATCAATGTCCATGTCTTCAATGTATTCTTCCATTTCCACTTCCATTTCTTCTTCCACATCCATATCCACCTCCATCTCTTCCTCTCCAGTGTCTTCCTCCATCTCCACATCCTCCTTTATATAAGTCTGGATATCCACCTCCATCTCTTCCTCTCTGTCTGTGACAGCCTGCAGAGGTGACAAAACCTCAGAGTGGGGTCCCTGTCCCACACCATCCCACAGAGCTGCACCCCACCTGGGCAGCTGGCGGTGTCCCCCTCCATGGAATGGCACCATACCTTCCTCAGGACAAACATAAGCATCCTGCAGTGGTGGATGACAAAATCCAGGCACTGGGGAGCTCTCAGGACTGATGGAGGGAGCAGGTGACAAGAAGGGTGACAGGGGTGGACAGGAGCAGAGTGCAGCGTGGGCTGACACAAGGGCCAGTGGCTGAGTTGTGCTCTTTGCTGGGTGCTGGCAGTTCCACCTGGAACGGGGGATGTGACATCACAGTTCCCAGGAGTCCAGGGCCAACTGAAGTGGGCAGCGGGGATCCCTGGATGGTTGGGCTTGGAAGGAACCCTGAAGATCATCTTGTTCCAAGCTGAGCAATCTTCCCCCAGGCCTTGGGGGAGCCCTGTTGCCAAGGATGGGGCACCCACAGCCTCTGTGCCCAGCCTGGGCCGGTGCCTCACCACCCTCAGTGTAAAACAGCAGCTCCCTTAGATCCAGCTTCAATCAGCCTCCTGCACTTGAAAGCCATCCCCCTTGTCCTGTCAGCAGAGGCCCTGTTGAACACTCTGTCCCCTTCTTTCCTGTGGGACCCTTCCAGTCCTGCACAGCCACAGTGAGGCCTCCCAGCGTCTCCTCTTTCCAGGCTGAGCATCCCCAGCCCCAGCTGGACAGCAGTCAGTCAGATCAGGGGGTGTCAAGGCTGAAGGGTAGCAAATAGTATCAGGAACTGAGAGATGGAAGCTTTAGACCCAGGTTTGCCTCTAAATTGTACAAAATTAATAACAGTGGAGGGGGAAATTGTGGGACACTTGTTCTCTTCTAACTGGTGAATTTTATTTTATTTTATTTTTTTCTTCTTTTCTGTTATGCTGACCCAGGTTTTTCTCTTTGAATGGAAGCTTGGCACAATGTCCACTGTCTTCTCCATTTCTGAAACAACAAGCAGAGTCTGGACAGGCTGATGATGCAGAGCAAAACCTGCAAATATACTGGTGATCCTGATCCTGGGGGTGCAGCTAAACCCAGGCAAAAGGAATTTCTGGAAAGTTGAACCTCGTTTCCATTTTCTTGAGTTTGGCTATGCCAACTTAACCAGTCATTTATAAAAAAGCAAATAAAAAGCTCAAACCAAAACAGACAAAAACCCAAATAAACAAACCCACGCAAACCAATCAAACAGATAAAAAACCCCAAACAAAACCAAAGGCAATGAGGAGTTAGTATTAGTTGTGAGGATATCACAGCAGGCAAATGGCTGCTTCCCACAGGATCACCATAAAAAGCCACATCTAACAGCTGCTCCAAAATAGACCCAACAGGAGAAAAATAAAAAGTGATCCATGGCAACTTTGGGGCCAGCTCCACATGAAGGTGAAGAATGAGCCCTGCTACAGATCCAGCATTCCCCACCCTCCAGGCTGCTGTTTGCTCCTGATGAAAGACCCTTGCAGGACTGTGGCCCCTCTCAGTGCAGTGTAAATCATTGCCACAGCTCTCAGCTGAGCCACTGGCATTGCCAGAGCGAGATCCAGGCACCATCCTGAGCATCTGTGGAAGCTCCTGAGCATCTTCATGCCTGCAACCACAAAACACCTCAGGCTCTCCCTGGACTGGCTTTTCAGGGGAGGTTTCCATATCCCTGGGAGATCTGTTCATCCCTCAACATGTCTGACTTTGTGTACAATGATGCATTTGGGTTCCTCCCTTGCTCCTGTGTGCCAGTGAGAAACCATCCACGGGAATGGAGGATGTTGTGAACAGGAACATTTATTCCTGGATTGCCATTTTGCTTCACTGTCACTCAGCTGAACATTGTCCTTATCTGCGGTAACCGTGACTTTAAAAATCCCGCCTGCGCCGCCGTTCCCGCCTGCCAGCCGACGGAGCGGGGCGGGGTGGGGTGCGCGGTTTCTCTGCTCGGTGCGCGGGAGCCGCTCCGTCGTCAGGGACGCGCTGGATCGGCGTTCAGCTCTGCCAGAGGCGGATAAAAAGGCACGGCACCTGTAATAAGTAGCAATACGTTTGTTCATTAATTTAATCAATAGCTAAATAATTATACAATATCAAAGCAATAACTAAATAGCTAAAACCGCTTGATTTTAAATGTATAGCCACATATGGTTCACATATGGTTGCTTGGCTTGCAGGAATCGTATTGTGCTTTGGGAATTCCATGGTAAAGAAAAGTTCACCTAAGAGGTCACAGAGGAGAGCTGTAATAACAATCCCTAAACTCACAAGAATTGCTTAGGCTTGCAGGAATCGTATAGTGTTCTGAAAATTCCACTGTATAGGTATGCCTTAGAAGGAAAAGTTCACTCAGCGGTTAAAAGAGGAAGACTTGGAACCTTCATCCCACGACCACCAGAAGGCAGAAAAAGACCCCCTAGCAACTGAACGAGCAAGTGCAAAAGACAGAGAACGTCATCCCTGGACCCGGGAGAAAAAGGCAATAAAAGGTGGACTTTGGGGATAGGAACGGTGCGAGCCTAGAGGAGCGGAGACTCCCGGCCGCCCAGCGCTGAACTTTGCTTCTTCTTGCTTGCATAATAATAATAACAATGAATTTATAATTGTATGATCCTTGAATCCAGTGAATTCATTTATCACAATTTGGTGCCGTGACTCGGATCCAGAAAATGGGGTTGGTTTGAAAATCCTGGGAGGGCGCCCCACCACCTGGTGGCCCTGGCCTTCTCACCCGACCCCTCATTTGGACTGACGAACCTAAATTCGAGAAGAAGCAAGGAAAACACCGGTAACCCTGTAAACTTTGTGCACGAAGATCCGAGCGACGACGCAGGACGCATGAGTATACGAGGTGAACCGCTCGGTTGGGGTTGGGATCCCAGGGCACGGTGAATGAGACGTCCACCTGCGGACGACGTGAGAGGGACCCTCTAGTAGTGCAGTTCTCGTAGCCCGCGAGGGAGCGAGCCACGACCGAGGGGTTTGTGTGTGTGTGTGTGTGGAGGTGCCTTGGAAGATGGGGCAGAAGAAAAGCAAGCCTTCTGATCCCATGGGGGAGGGTCCCCAGTTACCCCCAATACCTAAGGACAGTCCGTTAGGATTAATGATTAAGTATTGGGATGACTTTCCCTCCAGAAAGGGGAAGGATAAGGCAAAAATGATAAATTATTGTATGGTAGTGTGGGGAGGCAAGAATCTGGATTCAGGAAGTATATACTGGCCCGTTTTCAGATCCTTTGAGGATTGGGTCTGTCAAGCCCTGAACATTTATGTGAATTCTAAAGAGCCAGTGAACTTGGAGGAGAGTGCATATTCTAAATTATGGTTGGTAGAAAGTAATGAGCAAACAGCTAGGCTGTTCCCCCTTAAGGGAAGTCAAGGGGAGGAGGAAAAAAAGAAAAAGTCTCGACTGGAGGAATATGTTCCTATTTATCCTCCTCCGTATATACCACCAGCTCCCCCTGAACCCCCCCTAAACGCATTCCTGGCATCGGCCCCTAATAGACAGCAGGTCACGGACTCCCCGGATTGCAGAAGGCGTACTCGGAGTCAGATGAGGACAGTAATTGAGGAAGGAGAGAGCAGTGGGTTGTTCCCTCTCAGGGAAATAGCATTAGGAGGACCTCAGGCTGGGATGGGGTTTGTCACTGTTCCCTTGAACTCAGGAGATGTCCATGAGTTTAAGAAAGAGATGGGAAAATTATTAGAAGACCCTATAGGAGTAGCAGAAAGAGTGGATCAGTTCCTAGGGCCAAACATATATACTTGGGTGGAGATGCAATCCATTCTAGGAATCCTATTTACAACAGAGGAGAGAGGGATGATTAGAAGGGCAGGAATGAGGATTTGGGACACCCAACATGTTCAAGGTCCCGCGGCTGATGTGAAATGGCCCTTGCAAAATCCCAACTGGAACAATCAGGACCCCCACCATCGTGGTCATATGCAGGATTTAAGAACCATCATAATCCAGGGCATACGAGAGGCTGTGCCCCGGGGACAAAATAGAAGCAAGGCATTCAAAGAGTGCCAAGGAAAAGATGAGACCCCCACTGAATGGTTGGAAAGATTAAGGAAGAGTTTTCAGTTATACTCAGGGGTGGACCCAGAGACACTAATGGGGCAAGCACTCCTTAAAACACAGTTTGTAGCCAAATCATGGGAGGATGTTCGAAAGAAATTAGAAAAGTTAAAGGATTGGCAGGACAGAGGACTTGATGAATTGCTCAGGGAGGCTCAGAAGGTATATGTTAGATGGAAGGACGAGGCACACAAAAGACAAGTTCGGATGATGGTGGCGGCAGTCAGGGAGGGACAACGAAACAACCTTCCAGCCTGAGAAAGAAGTGGCATGAGGAGAGGTCCCCGGGATTTAGGAGGACCCCCAACTGGAGGGAGAGAAGGAACAGTGTGCTACTATTGTGGTGGAAAAGGACACATGAAGAGGGAATGCTGAAAGAGGCTTAGGGATAAGAAAACGTTCCAAGAGGATTAGGGGGGTCAAGGGCTCCATCTATTAGGGACGCAAATGTCATCGGAGCCCTTGGTAAAACTTAAGGTGGGTCCCCAGCAAACCCCCATATCCTTCCTTGTAGATACAGGGGCTGAGAGATCAACAGTTCAATCTTTGCCCCCGGGATGTAAGATTTCACCTTCCACACTACAGGTTATTGGGGCAAAAGGAGAACCCTTCAAGGTTCCTGTAATTAAAGATGTTTTAATAGAATCAGAGAAGAAAATAGGGGTAGGATCACTGCTACTGGTCCCTGAAGCTGATTACAATTTATTAGGAAGAGATTTAATGGTGGAATTAGGGATAAACATAAATATTGAAGAAAAACAGCTGAAAGTCAGGTTGTGCCCCTTACGGGTCACTGACAAAGAGAAAATCAACCCAGAAGTCTGGTATACCCCTGATACAGCAGGAAGATGGAATATAGAGCCCTTCACAGTCAACATTCAAAGCCCAGAAATCCCAGTAAGGATAAAACAATATCCCATGTCAGATGAGGGGCAAAGGGGACTAAAACCAGAGGTAGAATGGTTAATACAACAAGGGCTCTTGGAACCTTGCATGTCTCCCTTCAACACCCCCATCTTACCTGTAAAGAAACCAGACGGAAAATACCGATTAGTACATGACCTAAGGGAAATAAATAAGAGAAGCATTGCCCGGTTCCCTGTAGTAGCAAACCCCCACACATTGCTCAGTCAATTGAAACCAGATGATCACTGGTATAGTGTTATAGATTTGAAAGACGCCTTTTGGGCATGCCCCTTGAAAGAAGAATGTAGAGATTATTTTGCATTAGAATGGGAAGATCCCGATACCTGCTGAAAGCAACAACTAAGGTGGACAGTGCTCCCACAGGGATTCACAGAATCCCCGAATTTGTTTGGGCAGGCACTAGAGCAAATAATGAAATCCTATACCCCAAACCAAGGAGTAACCATTGTTCAATATGTAGATGACCTTTTAATTGCTGGGAAAAGGGAGGAATCAGTTAGAGAAGAAAGCATTAAGCTTCTGAACTTTTTAAGCATCCAGGGGCTGAAGGTGTCCAAAAGTAAATTGCAATTCGTAGAAGAAGTAGTGAAGTACCTAGGACACCGACTTAGTAAAGGAACTAAAACACTAGACCCAGGGAGGGTTAAGGGAATCCTCTCCCCTCCTCCCCCAAGAAATAAGAGACAAATCAGGCAGCTATTGGGTCTTGTAGGATACTGCAGACAATGGATTGAAAACTTTAGTGGTAAAGTAAAATTTTTGTATGAAAAACTAACTGCTGAAGGTTTGATGAAATGGCTGAGAAGGATGATGAATCATTAGAACAATTAAAAGAGGAATTGGCTAATGCCCCAGTGCTAAGCCTCCCGGGTGTTAGGAGACCCTTTTATTTGTTTGTTAACACTGAGGCAGGAGTAGTATTTGGGGTACTGGCTCAGGACTGGGCCGGCAGTCGAAAACCAGTAGCATTTATTTCTAAAATACTAGACCCCGTAAGTAGAGGATGGCCAACATGTTTGCAGATTATAGTGGCAACAGCCCTCTTAGTGGAAGAAGCTCTCAAAATTACCTATGGAGGAGAACTGAAAGTCTTTACCCCCCATTACATATGGGCAGTATTGCAACAAAAGGCAGAAAAATGGATAACAGACTCAAGACTTTTGAAATACGAGGGCATTTTACTGTCATCCCCTCGGTTGATACTTGAAACCACCTCTCTGCAAAACCCCGCTGAATTCTTGTTTGGAGATCCACAGGAGGATTTAACTCATGACTGCCTACATATCATAGAAAAACAAACAAAAATTAGGCCGGACCTCAAAGAGGAAGAACTGGAAGAGGGAGAAAGGTTATTTGTGGATGGGTCCTCTAGAGTTGTTGAGGGAAAGCGAATCTCCGGATATGCGATTGTAGGAGGTAAAAATTTGGAAATAATAGAATCCGGACCTTTGAGTCCTAGTTGGTCAGCCCAGCCCTGTGAGCTGTATGCAGTATTGCAGACTCTAAAATTCTTGGAAGCTAAGGTTGGGACCATCTACACGGACTCAAAATATGCCTTTGGAGTGGTACATACCTTTGGGAAAATTTGGGAAGAAAAAGGGTTAATAAACTCCCGAGGAAGAGAATTAATACATCAGGAACTAATTACTCAGGTACTACAAGCTTTAAGAGGCCCAAAGAAAATAGCAATAGTACATGTTAAAGGACATCAAAAGGGTCTCTCCCATTTGATCAGAGGAAACAACACAGCAGACAGAGAGGCAAAGGAAGCTGCTCTCAGAAAATTCCAGGATCAGGGGATAAGGAGAATGCGAGATGATGAGAAAGTTTGAGTCCTGAGCTTCACAGCCCAGGAAAAGGAGAAATTAGACAAAATGGGAATAAAAGAGAATGGGGGTATTCGAAAATTGCCAGACGATAGGGAGGTACTGCCAAAATCTATAGCCCAAAGAATAGTGCAGCAGCTGCATGACCAGACTCATTGGGGAACCCAAGCCTTAGTAGATCAGTTTACTATTAAGTACATGTGTATAGGAATTTACCATATAGCAAAACAAGTAGTTAGGGGATGTATAACATGCCAAAGAGTTAACAGACATCAGGCTCGAGAAAGGATTCCAGGAGGAAGGGAATTAGCACACCAACCTTTTTCACATGTACAAATAGATTTCACCGAGCTACCGAAAGTAGGGAGATACAAGTACTTATTGGTACTGGTAGATCATCTAACCCACTTTGTAGAAGCATATCCTACATTGCGGGCTACTGCAAATGTGGTGATTAAAACCCTGCTGGAAGAAATAATCCCTAGCTGTGGACTAGTAGAAATATTAGACTCTGACAGAGGTCCCCATTTTGCAAACAAAGTACTGAGAGAGGTAACCAGGGCCTTAGGCACTAAATGGCAATATCACACCCCTTACGGCACCCTCAAAGCTCAGGGAGGGTGGAAAGGGCAAATGGAGAAATCAAGAAGCAACTCACCACGCTCATGGTAGAAACTAAAATGTCTTGGGTCAGATGTTTACCCATGGCATTGCTAAACATTAGAACCCAAACTAGGACGGATGTGGGAATCTCTTCTTTTGAAATGCTTTATGGAATGCCTTACGACTTAGAACTCCCGGGGAACCATCCTTGCATCCAAGATAGTCAAATTCAGGGTTACGTACAACAGTTAATGAAACGGAGGGAGGAATTAAGACGAAAAGGGCTATTGGTAAAAAGACCCCCTTTGGATATAATAATGCATAAGCTTAAACCCAGAGATAGGGTCCTAATTAAGACTTGGAAAGAGACATCCCTAACACCCCAATGGGAAGGTCCCTATGTTGTCCTGTTTACCACAGAAACAGCCATCCCAACTGCTGAAAAAGGCTGGACACATGCCAGTCGAGTGAAAGGACCCATCACTGCAGACACCCCTTGGGAGGTGACCAGTCGCCCTGGAGATCTACGGCCAACCCTTCGGAAGGCACAGGGACCTGCGCCAGCTGGAAACGTGAATGACTGAATTAGGGGACAGAGAGCTGTACCGATTGAGACTCTTGGTAAGAAAACCCCTACAGGAACTGGAACAGGAGTTCAAGTGCCCTCTGCCGTGGAAAACCTGGAATGAACTGACGCTTGCTCTTTCAGTAGTGGCTGAAGTGAGGCGAGAATTATTCAATTACACCGAGTGTCTTAAATGTCGGGAATCTTCTTGTCGGGCATGGGTAAAAATCTTTTGCGGGGCTGTAAAGACAAATGGTGGATTCTCCAGTCACATTTGGTGGGGAGCACATGGTGTCTTACTTGTGATTGGGATTGGAGAAGAGCAAATCCATTAAGGGCCTTAAGAGAATTTATAAGGATCCCTGGAGAGCGGGTGATCCCTGACAGAGAAGCAGTGTCACTAGTTGAAAATCTAGAACAGAGAAGAGATTGGGCCCTGGCATGGGAATTCCAACACCAATTGCATAGGATCACACGCCAAAACCAGACAGTCATATTAACTACCTTGTGTAAGAAGGGAATCCACGTTCCTCTGGGGTGGCAAGTGAGGCCTGACAAGTGGAATAGCATGATTCGTCGCTATTCCCGAGTCTATAAACAACAAAAACGTAGAGAACATAGGGAAGAACGACGTAACTCTAGGAAGACAGGAGAAAGGGAATAAAAAGGCAGAGGGTGGACCCTAAGTAGGTGTGGGACTCAGGCCCTGTAAAGCTCGCTAGGGACGGCAGAGAGTCTGTCATAAAATCAAAGAAATGCTTTGCAGGAGACCCTTTGCCTGGAGGCCTGACAGCCTGCCCTTAGGAGTGGGGGCAGGAGTTAAGGAGATAGCCCAAATAATGCACCCCTGAAGACTACCCCTGCTGCCGAGAAGATCATGATCCCTGCAGAGTGACGCACCCGGGCTGGCAGGCGAGGCAGAGAGGTAAGGAGTAGTGGGGGAGAGCAACGGAGCACAGGAACAGGAACGGAGCACAGGAAAGCCCCAGGTAAAGGAGATATGAGTACAAAAGGAGAAAGAAATTTGTTGCTAGGACCCTGCCCCTGCTTGGCGAGCTACCTTAATTATTATAACCCTGAGCCTCCCGGCTGCCTGGGGAAACCCTCATCAGCCTTACAAAGAGAACATGATCCCCCTAAATAAAGGGACCCTGACCCCTGACTGGTCTCAGGCCTTTTTGCAATCTACTGGATCTATGGGGAATACCACAGGTTTAAGTTTACTAACATTAGTACTGCATGACAGGCTGCTGTACGCTAGACACGAATGGAAGAAGCAGAAAACCTGGCAACTTCGAGGAGTAGTGGGAGAACAAATTAATATTGGATGTTGAATGGTTAATGGGTCTGACTATACTAATGTGATTGCAATCAGTGTTTCCATGGGTCAGGAGGATAAACAAATAGCAGATTGTGCATACCCAGTAACACGAGACTGCTGGCAAAACTTCACATTAACTCACACGGCAGAGGTAGTCTGTCTCTGGTCGAAAGATACACAGGGCCTTTCTTTTAAATTTATAATAGATACTAAAACGCACTCTACCACTGCTGAACCTCATAATATCATCACTCCATCTGTACCACCAGTTATACTCACCCCAAAAATTTTCAAAATTGGACCTTATATAATCAGGAAAACTGGTCAACAACAAATATTATTCAATCCAGCATGGTCTCTCAAACAGGTCGAACTGCTGATGCAGACCAATGTTTCAGACATCCAGCCAGCTTGTTCTCCGTTTTTGCAAACATCCTTTGAAGGCTGGAGCATTTGGCTGCGGAAACGCAGCTCTTTTAAACCAAGGAAACTTAGAGATGTGACTGGTGTTCTAGGTACAGCATTGGGAATCCTGAATAGCATTGATTCGGAAGTACTAATGAACAAATTGGCTGCTACGACTAGAGATCTGTCCAAATTACAGCAACTACTGAAGTCATCTCTGTTAGCCTTGGGGACACACCAGTGGATGCTGTCAAACATTTTGCCAAAGTGGGAAAGAGTAAATGTGAACGATCACAAATTGGTGATTGATGCACTCAGTGCTGCACAAAATAATGTTTCCTTAGCCCTCAGCTGTATCCAGGCACAATTGTGGATGCAGTCAGTTTCTGCCTTGATTATAAGAGAGGACGAGGAAGGCACTTTCCCCACAGAAATTCGGAAAATAATCTGGGACAATGCCAACGATTTTGAAAGAGAATTCCAATCCTGGTGGAATCTGGTAAATTTTACCTAGAATGCTATTTCAAATACAGCTACTGCTTTTGTCTTGACCATACACAATGCCTCTGTACATCTAGTTTTTCCTGTTATTGCATAAGGAATAAACCATGACGGAGCTGTCCTCTATCCTATAGAACATAGGGGATGGGCCCGTCAGTTTGATGACAAATGGCAAACTGTTGATTTGGAATCTTGCATTATCCGAGAACAACTGGGGTTCATCTGTGAAGGCAATGGAATTATAGCTCAAGATATCTGTTTAGACACGGAGCAAAACATTTGTCATTTTGAGATTCGTCCTAACGAGATTTCTAAAACAGTTCTTATATACATAGGCAATGGATGTGCGTGTCTTAGAACTATTTGTGATTCTGTGCTTGTAGATGATATTGTGATGGATACAAAGAATCACTCAAACTTCTGTGCTTGTAACTTCACTAAGATTACAGGGTGTGATATTACTCATGAAGCTCAAGTCACCTCTCACCACGTATTACAATCCAACTACACACTGCTTCACAAGCTAATGCCCACTCCGATGGGGATGAACTTCACTCTAGTGAGACAACTGATGCTCCATCAAGACCTGATCCAAATCCTCGAGAGAATCAAGGAAAGTGGACAGAAAACCCTAGTGACTGTTCATCATGACGTAGGAAAAATACACCAGGTTATAGAGAGGGTAAAGCAAGATGGCGAGCACAGGTGGTGGGATACCCTGTTTGGGTGGTCTCCTACTATCACAGGTGTCCTAAACAGTATATGCCATCCCATTGTTGTTCTTTTGATTCTGATTGTGCTTGGTTTTATTTTGTCAGCAGTTCTATTCGTTATGAATTGGAATATGATGAAAAAGCTAAGGAAATTAGCATCTATAATTAGTGCACATATCTTAACTGAGGAGGAAACTGAGTTAACGCTTGCTAGGAAGGAACTAAAAAGATTTAATGAACAAAATTGGTAAAAAAAAGGGGGGGATTGTAATAAGTAGCAATACGTTTGTTCATTAATTTAATCAATAGCTAAATAATTATACAATATCAAAGCAATAACTAAATAGCTAAAACCGCTTGATTTTAAATGTATAGCCACATATGGTTCACATATGGTTGCTTGGCTTGCAGGAATCGTATTGTGCTTTGGGAATTCCATGGTAAAGAAAAGTTCACCTAAGAGGTCACAGAGGAGAGCTGTAATAACAATCCCTAAACTCACAAGAATTGCTTAGGCTTGCAGGAATCGTATAGTGTTCTGAAAATTCCACTGTATAGGTATGCCTTAGAAGGAAAAGTTCACTCAGCGGTTAAAAGAGGAAGACTTGGAACCTTCATCCCACAACCACCAGAAGGCAGAAAAAGACCCCCTAGCAACTGAACGAGCAAGTGCAAAAGACAGAGAACGTCATCCCTGGACCCGGGAGAAAAAGGCAATAAAAGGTGGACTTTGGGGATAGGAACGGTGCGAGCCTAGAGGAGCGGAGACTCCCGGCCGCCCAGCGCTGAACTTTGCTTCTTCTTGCTTGCATAATAATAATAATAATAATAATGAATTTATAATTGTATGATCCTTGAATCCAGTCAATTCATTTATCACCCTTCCTTCCTTCCTTCCTTCCTTCCTTCCTTCCTTCCTTCCTTCCTTCCTTCCTTCCTTCCTTCCTTCCTTCCTTCCTTCCTTCCTTCCTTCCTTCCTTCCTTTCCTTCTTCCTCCATCTTTTAAGTGATGTTGCCATTTTTAGATTACAGTAAAAACTCACTGTCTAACATAGGTGATAAGTATTGAGAAGTTATTGTAAATAGTGTACGCGTAGTTTTTAGTATAAAAAGATAACACCACACAGCTCCCCATGGACCCTCACAGGCCCCTCATGGCTCCCTCACAGTTGCCCAAGACCCCTCACAGCCCCTCACTGTGGATGCCATGGCACAGAGAGAGAGAAACAGCAAGTGTTTCTCACAGCAGCTGGTGAGAATTATTAGCAAGTTGTAAGAATGTGAGAACTTCAGTATAAACAATCTGCAGGTGGTGTTCTTCTACTTCCTCTTTCTCTTCTTCTCAAGGACGGTGTATAAAGAATGTTTTTGTTCACTAGCCAATCAAACAGAATATATCGTATGACTCTATAAAAACCGCACGGTTCTCTTGAATTAAACCTTCTTTTAGTCTTTCTGCAATACTGCCTCCTGCCTGTTCCTGTGTCATTCTGGGCGCAAGAGTGACACCTCACGGCCCTTCATGGCCCCTCAGGGCCCCTCACAGCTCAAGGCTCTTCACGGCCCCTGAGCCGCCTCCGGCCCCGCCATTGGCGCCGCTCTTTGCTGCTGGCCAATGGCGGCCCGAGTCTGCAGTGACGTCACCGCTCGCCGGGCAAAGGAAGGCCTGGGGCTGAGGTGCCCCGGGCTGGCCGGGAATGGGGTCCGGGGGTCCCCGGGCTCATGGAATCGGGGGTTCCAGGGGCCGGGAGAGGAGGATACCCGGGAAAGGGGGTGCAGGGGTTGTCGGGGCAGAATAAGGGAGTGCAGGCGGTCCTGCAGCTGGGGAAGGAGATGCGAAGGGTCCCAGTGCCCAGGAATGGGCATTCAAGGAGGTCCCCGGGGGGCTCCCCAAAGCCCCTCCCAGGGGGCAGCAGGAGCTGGCTCAGGAGCTCTGGGCAGAGAAAAGGGGGTGACCCCGGCTTGGGGGGGACATGGGGGACTCACCCACGCTCCCGGGGGGACACGACCCCCGGGGACCCCCCCTCACCTTGTCCCGCAGGGGAGGCCGAGCCCCAGCCCAGGCAGACGAAGCCCCCGAGCCCCGGCAGCATCTTGGGGGGCGTGCGGGGCCGGGAGGGGCAGGATCCGAGAAAGGGCGGCGGCTGCCGGGTTCCGCGGCTGCCTGGAAACCACGAAGGCGGCGGAAGCGTCTGTGACAGCGGCGCGGCCTCAGTTGCCTGAGAACGCGGCCCTGGCTGCTTGTGCGCAGCCTGGGCTCCTGCAGGCGGCTTCACTGGGCCATTCGCCAGGGGAATTGTTCGCAGAGCAGTGGCCTCTGCAAAGTTCCTGAGCGTGCAGAGCATTGGCCTCTGCAAGGAGTTCATCAGCGTGCAGAGCATTGGCCTCTGCAGAAAGTTCCTGAATTTCCTTTGGAGGTAAAGATTGACTCAAGTTGAACTTTTTGGTTTTGTCTCATCTGCACTCTGAGAGAGAATGCCAAAGGGAAATACAGGATAATGGGATAATGCCCGTCTTCTGGTGCAGCAGTTCAGTGGTCTGCACTGCCACAGACATGTTTTATGAAAAATCCTTTCCTTTGGGTTTTTTCTCCTGAGAAGCTGAGAGAGCTCAGGAACAAAATGTAAACAATGGTTATCTGCTGCTGTGGAATGCAACAGGTGCATCTGTGATTGGTCTCCTAGAGTTGTTTCTAATTAATGGCCACTCACAGTCAGCTGGCTTGGACTCTCTGTCTGAGATACAAGCTTTTGTTATTCATTCTTTCTTTTTCTATTCTTAGCTAGCCTTCTGATGAAATCCTTTCTTCTATTCTTTTAGTATAATTTTAATAGGATATATATCATAAAATAATAAATCAAGAGTCAGATCCTCATCTCTTCCCTCATCCTAAGACCCCTGTGAACACCACCACAATGCACAGCTGAGTGGATGAACAATATATGCTCTACTGATTGTGCTTTTTTTTTTTTTGCACTGAAGGAATGCAACATTTTCTAAATGTACCGGTCTATACTTTTTTTTCCTGTCTAGTGGTTGCTTAGAGTGCTTAAAGGTGAATGAGGTCTTTTCAAGTTTCATCAAGTTTCAGTGGGTTGTTATCATCTGGTTATTACAATTATTAGGGAGAGACCTGTGAATTGAGGGGCAAATGAGACCATATGCCAAAATCAATAGTCTGGATTTTATTTAACAGTAAATAGGAGGAAGAGAGAGAGAGAGAAAGGAAAAGAAAAAGAAGCGAGGGGGTGGCGGGGGGGTGATGGGGGGTTGGGAAGAAGGGGAAGAAAGAGAGTGACAGATGAAGTGAAAAACATCACCATTCCATGGATCCCATTGGCATATCATAAAATCCTCTTCTGGTCTTCTCTGTGGTGAGGTCTCGCAAAACGTAAGACTCCAATGGATTCCTGCAGATTTGGGCAAGGTGGGACCTCCCAGGTGCCTCCCTGGGGTGGGGCAAGTTGGACTCTGTCTATTGCTACTTTCAAATAATAGAAAATCTTTAGCATCTGTCTGTCCTTTGAGTCTGCCATCAATTGGCTTCTGGATTTTCAGATCTGTTGTGTTACTTTGCGTGCCCTGCAGTCGCCTGGTGCAAGGCCTCAGGAATGGGTCTGGGGGCACTGTGGAGGTCTTTGATGGGAGGTTTGTGTGCAAACCTGGCCTCAGTAGACGAGTCTGTGGCTATGACTTGCCCACCTTGAAGGCAGACAGAGCTGATTTTCAGGACAGCTGCTGGGTTTGGCTTTGTTGTGGATAGGTTTTTCTCTGCAGCCTTGTTTACTTCTCCCCAGGCCTGAGCTAATGGGACAATAGTGTCACCTTTGTCTGGTCTCAAGTTCCCTTAGGCAGCTTAACTCACAGTGCCAAGTTCCAGTCCAGAGGCATTTTCAGGGAAGGGTGTGCCTGGGTGGTCGCAGCCTCTTTATACAGTTTTGTCCCAATGGGCAGAAAGTCCTTTATAACAAGTTTTAAGCCATTAGCCATAACATTCCAGTCTCTCCCAAGTCCTGAGGAGCAGCTGAGAGATCAGGGGTGCTTTAGCCAAAAGAAGAGGATATCCACTCTAGCTATTTTAAAGTAATATTTAAACTGCAGCTTTGTCTGTTCTAACTATTCTTAATGTTCAGATTTTTAGCTCCAGGTTTCAGTATGATCCATCTTTGAATTGCACAAGGCAGCCCTATAGTTCAAATAAAGTCCAACTCGAGGCCTAACATACTAGCTACTTAGACCAAACAAGCACTTAGCTACTTTCAAATCATAGAAAATTTTTAGCAGCAGTATATGCCTTGAATCTGCCATGAATTGGGTTCTGGATTTTCAGAGTTCCATTGTTGCTTCTTCCAGTTTTGTTGAGGCATTGTCACTCATCTGGGAGATCCTGCCTTCAAAATGGCTTCTGGATTCCCAAAGAAGACCTCGACACCTCGTCTTTTGTCCAGAGAAAGACTGACATCTTTCACTGTAAGTACCCACTGGGCTGTGTTAAGGCTGCGTTAAGGCTGCAAACTGCCCTGGTGTCCCTGCTCTCCCTGCCCCTGCTTTAGTGCAAGCAAGAAAATGCTTTAAGTAGGTAATAAGCTGAAATATTCTAGTAAGGCTACGAAACGCAAGTAATAAATGACACAATTATGAAGGTTTCTTTAGAGATGAACAGAGGGGGGAACTGTGGGAATCTACAAAATTAGAGGGTTTTGGGAAAGCTGCAAAAGGCAAGCCTCAGATACAGTAGAACTGTGATTAGAGCTAGGCAACTGCCATGAGATAGGTCAGCAGAAAAATTATTTAAAAAGTAGAAAAGCAAGGACAAATAGAACAACGGTCTGTGTATTAATGCTTGTCTAGAATAACTCTCTAAGCTACAGAAAAGTTTATCTAGCAAGATATTAGGAGGGTTAAGGCTTAATAATGGAGCTCTGTGCATTGTGCTTTAAGGCTTACAAGCAGGTATTGTATTCAAAATAAGCAAACATTGTTTTAACCAAAGGTACGTGTGCTTATAGTGGTTGGATAGAACTACTGTCAATGTGCTTTTGCTTTGTGTGATTGGTCAAGAAACTTATAAAGGAAGTTGTAACATTAAGTTCTTGGTCTGCTGCCTGGGATGTGAGCTGCTGGCATCTTCCCATTGTCATAACCATGTAATGAGAGTGATGCTGGAAAATAAAACAGCTCAAGGCAGTTCCTCAGCAGTCCTGTCCCGTTTGTGATTTGTAAATAGCCCCCTGCTGGTGTCAAGACCAAGCTGCCCTTGGGCACCTGAGCATGTTGGGGAGGAGCTCAAACTCTGCCCAAAGCCCTGTGAGACAGGGCTGGTCCCAGCTGGAAGAGCTTCCAAAGCAGCTGTTCTCTCCCAGCTCCTGTGTGGGCATGGATCCAGCCCTGCAGACACAGTGTACAGCAAAGCAAGTTATCTGCTGCAGCACGTCCAGAAGAAAATGTCTCAGACCCTTTGTGTCCCAGATATCTTGTATGAAAAATTGTTTCCTTAGGATTTTTCCTCCTGAGAAGCTGAGAAGCCTCAGGAACAAAATGTAAACAATGATTATCAGCTGCCGTGGAATGCAACAGGTGTATATTTGATTGGCCCATGTTGGATGTTTGTAATTAATGGCCAATCACAGCCCAGCTGGCTCAGACAGAGAGTCCAGGCCAGAAGCCTTTGTTATCATTCTCCTATTCTTAGCTAGCCTTCTGATGAAATCCTTTCTTCTATTCCTTTAGTGTAGTTTTAATATAATATATATCACAAAATAATAAATCAAGCCTGCTGAAACATGGAGTCAGATCCTCGTCTCTTCCCTCATCGTAAGACCCCTGTGAACACCATCACACCTTTGTTCTGCAGGATGGTGGAAATCTTCCTGTGCTGGGAATTGTCCCCTGATTTTGGTTTACCATGTGTTGATGGTATCTCTCCCAAAGGAGTTGGCTTCTCTTGAAAGCTCTGGATTGGTAGGAATCTTGAGGGCTGTACAGTTCTTACTTGCTCCCTGGAACCAGGGCCACAAATGTCCCTTGGTGTCTGGAGCTCACTTGACTGAAGATGCCACAGTGCTGAGGCTCTGTCCAGGAGATCCCTCTGTTTTCTTCTCTGCAGGGGTCTGTGAGCCCAGAGAGAGAAAACAAATGCTAATTAACAGAGAGAACTACAACTTGGACACATTCCTGTGCTCCTCACAGTTGGTACAACGTTCCTTTCTTGCCTCTCTTGGACTCAGCCAGCAGTGATATCTCCTTGCTGTGAGTTCTCAGTGCTGTACAGGGATGGAGTCAGGGCAGTCCTGAGAGCTCCTCCCCCTTCTTTGAAAAGGTTACTGCCTCAATCCAATGAAGCTAAAGAGGAAAGAAATGCCCAAAGAGCAGAAATCCCCAACCATGTCACATGCAATCACGGAGAAGCTGATGGGACAGAGCCATGTGGTTGGAGTATGTGTATTGCACTCTGTATTGTTAATTTATTGGTGCTGAGTATTTCAGCAAGCAACTTCCAGGGCTTCCAGGACTGTCCTGGACAATGTGGCCACAAATTGTTCACCAGTGCCACTTGTTCAAGAAAAGCCTTTCTGAACAAGCCCAACTCTGAGGCTCTGTCTGGTTTATTTTTGCCTTTCAGCTGCTTCCCTCTAAGCTCCTGTGGGAGAAGTTTCTCAACATGAAGAAGAAGGCCAGCACTGGCGGGAGTTTTCTACCCAGAATTGGCCCATGTGTAGACCTGGGGAAGACTGGTCCAAAGGTAGCCTTTTCCTGCTCTTCTCCTTTCTGTTTGATGGGAAGTTTGAAGAGGGTGTGTGCTTGTGACAGGCTTGCCTCCAGCAAAAGACCTCAGTGTGCAGGTCCTGTTGTCATTGCAAGCTGCTGTTAGAGGTGGGCTGGGAGTCCTGATCTGCACTCAGCCAACACAAATAAGCTCTGCTGAAGCTGCCTAAGTGTAGCTGCCATTGCTGAAACAATGGGGGGAAGGCTGGGCACACAAAGGCACAGCACTGCCATGTGCCATTCTCCTGCTGAAGGAGCCACCTCTTGCTTTGGTGTGGTCACCATCAAATGCTCGGGGTCACAGGATTCCCTCCGGAGTGGCAGCTTTGGCCTTGGAAGGCTGAGGACCTGCAGGAATGACTTCAGCTTTAACAAAACAAATTGCCTTTATGCTTTGGGCTGGAACAATGTGTTGGAGCCTGAGGGGGTGTTAGATTTTGCAGGCTGCCAGATGTACAGGGGACTGGCCCTGGGCAGAGGGGAATGGATGTGCTTTAGCTGGATCAGTGCCTTCTTGGAGGTGTGTTTGAAGCTGCTTTTCTGGCAGGACTGGCTCAGTAGAAAGCACAGTCCCAACGGGTAGGTGACTGAGGTGAGCTGTTGTTATGAATGAGGTCCCTATATGTCTAATTTAATAAACCAACATTAGAATTTAGCAGCAATTTGAATTGAGCAGCAATTTTATATGAAATCATGCAATCAAATAGAATCAAGCAGATACAAAATAATTTGGCAGTGGTTTGGATAAAGCATAAGCAAAACCAGTCAGGATATGGGGGGATTTTCTCACCCTGCCTCCCATTCAAAAGATAAAGAATCCAAAGACAACTTCTAGACTGGATGGTAATACATATTCCTCAATAATTTTCTGTCAATCTCCTCCTATTTTTGATTCTTGAAATCTATGTCACTGTACTGCACAGTGCATGCTCTGCTTGTTTCTAAGGGGTCTTTTGGTTTTGGTGGTCGCTTCCCACGCAGGCTTCTCCTCATCATCACTGTCCTTTGAACAACCCCACAAGCTGCACATGCACCCCAAGTCTTGTGTTATACAAGCCAGCATTATATTCCAAAAAGAAGCCTTATTATTTCATCGATACCTGGAATCATCCCAATTTTGTCCATTTCAAGGCCGATTCTTTCATTATCCTGAGGCCTATTGCCTTTTGGGATGTTACTTATCTCAAACTACATCCTGCATCCTGTTTTCTCATGAACATCTGAAAACATCTGTTTTGTGATACTAATTCCATATCCTTTTCCTCTCTTACTTTTTAACAAATATTTTCTAAACTATTTAAAATATAGTTACAATTGTTAGCAGGAATCAGAGTCATCTATCACACTGTTGAGCAAGAAATTGGCAGCAAGAGCCATGTAAGACACTGGTTAAGGATTGTCCAGACAGAGCAGGGGAGAGTTTTCTCCAAGCGATGCCTCTGCTCCAGAATCATTTGCTGTTGTTTTGGGCCCGTGGGTCCGCCTCGGCGGCGGCGGTGGTCCCCGGCTTGCGTTGTTGAAGCCGTCGCCCTTCCTCGGCCTTAAGCCGGGGACCCACGTTGTGGCGGGCAGAATTTTTTAGCCTAGTTTTCTATTTTTTTTTTTTTTACGGGCCCGGCACCCGACGGAGAGCCCCCCCGGACTGGTCCTGGGCGAGGCGGCGGCACCTCACCTACCTTGGTCATGGCCGGATCGACTGAGCCGCTTATGCCGGGCGGGGCCGGGTTTGCCGCGCCGGGTCCGTTGCTTTTTGTTGCGGCGGGCGGAGTTGGGGGGGGCGCCCGCCAGGCCTCCGAGGGCCTTTTTATTTTTCTCTCGCAGCCCTAAGCTGCGGCATCGAGAAGCGTCGTGACGAAGGCGTGAGCGGGATGCCGGTGGGTCCGTCGTGGGGGGGTAGTGAGGCCCCCCGTACCCCCCCCCCCCCCCCGCCCCGGGTCCCCGGCCCCACGGCCCCCGTGGCTAGCACGGGTTGTTGCAAAAGTGCGTCCGTGTGCCTTTTTTGTCGTGCCGTCCCCCGGCTTTTTTTTCCAGAAGGGAAAGCCGACCGCCATGAGGCCAGGTGAAAGCCGGTGGCCCGTGGCGCCAAGTTGGTGGAACTTTTTCTCGCACGCTCGGCCGGTTTCCCTGGGCCGGAAGGGGTGGGAGGGCCACTGAATCCCCTCCTGGCCCGGCAGGGGCCGGTCCAATCCCGCCGTTGCCTAGCCGAAAGGGAAGCCGTTGTTGGCCGCGGACGGGTGGCGGCACCCCCCCGCACTCCTCTGCTGCCGCGAGTGATGCGATCTGCAGGTGGGCTGGGCGGCTGTCGCTGTTGTCCCAGGACCGTGGCCGTGGGGCCCTGGTTACCATTGGCGCAGCTCATTCCCGGAGCTGCGCCTGATCGATGTGGCTTTTCAGGTGGCGTTGGAGAGGGCCCCCGGCAGGCCGGCTCTCCTTCCAAGGCTTCTCTGTCACGGGGAAGCCACAGCGGGGGGGGTCCGGTGCTTGGGCAGGGCGGTCTCCTTTCCAATTCACTTTCCGTCGCAGGCGAGGTGTCGCCCCTCCCGATGGCCTGGGGAAGGGCGTCTTTACCGTCCCGAGCTGTGTGACGGACGCGTGGCCCTGCGAGCTTTCAGGTGTCTTTAAAAAACCACGTGAGGTGCTGGTGCCGGCCCTGGTCCGGGTAGCGCCCGTGTGGGTGCCGGCCGCAAGCAGCGCCGGGCGGCGGTGCGGCTGGAGCTGAGCCGCGAGAAGGGAGAGAGGCAGGAGAGAAAAGAGAGAGGGATAAAGTGCTCGAACCCGATACAGCGCAGGCGCGGGTGGAACAGAGCCCGGTCCCCGCGCTCCTTTGCCGTTCCGCCGCCTGCTGCAGAGCGAGCCGCCCCGGCTGTAAAGGGGCCTCGGTGTCCGGGCTGCGCCCGCCTTGTCGGGTCGCTGCCTCCTCTAGCACATCCGATGCTTTCCGTGCGGCCCGGTGGGGGGACGCGCCGGGACAGTGTTCGCTCCCTGTGAGCGGGGCCCCGCTTGGCCCAACCTCGCTGACGGCCAGTCGCTCGCCCGCGACCTTTCGGCGGGCGGGTTTTTCTCAGCTTGTGTGGGGGGGCGGGTCAGCCCCGGCCGAGCCCTGTTCCTTGCACCGCGCGCGTCCATTTTGAGCTCGAGGCCGAGTCTCGAACCGGGGCGCGGGCCCCTGGAAAAAAAACGCGAGAGAGAGAGAGAGGAAGCCTCACGCTCCATTCGAGTGGCGAAATGCTGTGCAGCGGTCCCGGCTCCTTGCCCGCGGCATCGCAGGAAGGGCCGGCCGCTGGGGTCGGCCGTCACCGAGGGGCATCTCTCGCGCGTGGCGCCGTTCCCCGTCCCAGGCAACGCCGGGCCGCGATGTGGCCGGCCGCCGTCCCTGCCGCCGGCACCTGTCACCGCCATGCCGCCGCCCGCTGCCATGTCTTTGTCCGCGATGCTGCTCCCTGGGTCGGAGCAGCAAAAGGAGCCCGGGGCGGTCGGGGTTTGGCGCAGGGCGAGTTCGCTGGCAGGCCGGGCGCGTCCGGGCGCTCCGTCCAGGCGCTCGCGCGACGCTTCGCAGCGCCGCCATGGGCGGCGGCTACCTGGTTGATCCTGCCAGTAGCATATGCTTCTCTCAAAGCTTAAGCCATGCATGTCTAAGTACACATGGGAGGTACAGTGAAACTGCAAATGGCTCATTAAATCAGTTATGCTTCCTTTGGTCGCTCCTCTCCCGCTCCTTGCATAACTGTGGTAATTCTAGAGCTAATACATGCCGACGAGCGCCGACCTCCGGGGACGCGTTCATTTATCAGACCAAAACCAACCCGGGCCCGCCCAGCAGCTTTGGTGACTCTAGATAACCTCAAGCTGATCGCATGCCCCCACAGCGGCGACGACCCATTCGAATGTCTGCCCTATCAACTTTCGATGGTACTGTCTGTGCCTACTATGATGACCACAGCTGACGGGGAATCAGAGAGACCGGAGGCGCGCGGCACCTCCGGGCGCTGGGGGTCGGAAGCAGGAGAGGGGGAAAAAGCCACTCAGCGCGGCGAAGCGTGCCACGCGCACCCACCACGGTGCACATGGGTGGGGCTCTCCCCGCGCTACACCGTGCGTCATGGCCAGGCCTAGAAGCATGCCATGCTGGCCGCCGTAGCGGCGGCTTGCCCCCCCCCCCGCCCCCCACACCAGGCCCCCCCACCCCGGTCTTGCACCAGTCTGCCGCCGGTCCGTCCCCGCTGGAGAGCGGGGGCGCGGCCGCGGGCTCCTGAGCCTCTCGCTGCCACGGCCGGCACCGCCGAATGCCGGTCGCCGGCATGGCATGTGCGGGCGCCGTGGCACGGCCCGAGTTCTCCCGAGCTTGGCTCTCCTCAGTGTGTGCGTGAGAAAGCCACCCGGGTGCTGGGAGGGAGCGGTGCTCGGCACGGCCCCTCCCGAAGGCGCGCCCGTCCCTTCCGTCACTGCTTCGCCCATCAAGCAACGGCTGTCCATCCGGCCGTGGCACCTTTCGGCGGCTGAGGTGGAAAGGGCGAGGGAGCCTGGTGGCGTGTGCGCCTTCGGGGCTCGGAGCAGGCGGCTCCTCCAGCCCTTCCCGTACCGGGGAGCAGGGCTTTTGCCGGCTGGCAGAGTTCCCCGCTTTCGGGCTGAGTGGCCCCCCTCTCGTGTGTGGCAGAGGAACTCCAAGGGCCGAGGGCTCCGGGTGTTCCGGGCTGCGCTTCATGCCGCACGTGCGCACCTGAGGTGTGCTCGGTGGTCGGGCCCGCATCCCCCGCGCTGGTGGGGCAGCCTGAGCCATGCCGGTCCTCTCGGTTGCGCAGCGCCTGGCTGCTGAGGGAAACCCCGGGCCCCGAGAAGGACATGGCGGTGGTGGTGGCAGATGTCGGGCGCGCCCCCGCTGGTGGACGCTCCCCCGAGGGCGGCAGCGGGGGAGGCAACCCGGCGGGGCCATGCAGGTCATTTCCCTCGCCCCAGGGCAAGGTACCTAGTGCTCCGCGCCTCGGCGGTCCCCCCAGGTTTTTTCCCTCGGCGTCATCAAATGCTGCGGGTGTGCCAAAAGGGGCCGGCGGGGCGGTGGTTTAAAGACTTGGGTGGTTCAGCGTGGGCTGCTGTGGCGGCAGCGGTGCCAGCGGTGGTGGCAGCAGGCGTGCCACGCGGTGGCCGTGTGGGGCGCCACTGAGGGGTGGGGAGCAGCTAATCCCGCCATCCCCTGCAGTGGTTGTCCCATCGTCACCAGCTGTAATCCTCCGTCGCCGTTGTTGTCCCTCCACAGGCCGCGGGGGTTAACCGTGCCGCACCGGGGAGGGGCGCCCTTCCCCCCCGCCCCCCCCCCCATCCCCCGCGGCCTATCCTCGGCGGAGGATTCCTCCCAGGGCTACACCTGTCTGAGCATCACTTGACGATCAATCGCCATCCGGGGGCCACCCTGGCAGCGCAGCTGGGGTTGCCTCGCAGGCCGGTTTCCCGCGGTGGGAGGCGGTGGCGGTGGTGGCGGCATCCCGCCGGTTCCCGGCGGGAAGGCGGTCAGGGGTTCGGCGAGGGAAACGTTTCCCTAGGTGGCCTCGATCCCTTCCCTGCGGCCCAGTGGGTGGCGTCGGCGTCGCGGTCATTGTCATCATCCTCACCGCGCAGGGCCTTCGTCCCCCTAAATGCAGAGAGCTGCTGGGGCGGAGCTCGTCCTCGCCGGGACTGTGCCGCGGATGCGGTGGCGCAGCGGCCTGGGGACAGCGAGAGACAGCGTCGAAATGTGCCGCCGAGGGCTGAGATAAAGAGAGAGGAGGGTGAGAAGGGGAGGCGAGGCACGGGCCTCGCCCCTGGCCTCCCCCCAGCGCAGGCAGCTGTCTGCGGGTGGGTACCGCGGCGGTACCGTGCCATGCTGCTGCACGCGAGAGCAAGAGCGCCGGGGACAGGGGTTCCGACCCCCTCCTCCCTTCGCCCGCCCCCTCCTCCTCTGTCGCGGTCTCGGGGCGCGCCGAGGGGCGCCGTCACTCCTCTCTCTCTCCCCACCGAGGCCGTCGCGCGCACCACTACCCGGCTGGTCCTCCCGCGCAGGGCCGTCTCTGCCGCGCTCCCTTTTTTGGTTCTCGTCTCCGGGATGGGGTTCTCCATCTCCTCATCACTCGCTCGCACGCGCTCTCTCTCTCCAGCTCCCTCCGGGAGCACGGAGAAGAGGGGGGCGGGCGGCGTAGCAGGCGAGGGAGACAAGGCGGCCATCTCCGCGCACACCCCCGTCTGCGGCGTGGCCGAGCTTTGGGCTTACAACCTCAGATCAGACGTGGCGACCTGCTGAATTTAAGGATATTTGTCAGCGGAGGAAAAGAAACTAACAAGGATTCCCTCAGTCACAGCGAGCGAAGAGGGAAAAGCCCAGTGCCGAATCCCCGCCCCGCGGTGTGGCGCGGGACATGTGGCGTACAGAAGCCCCCCTCCCCGGCGACGCTCTTGGGGGACCCAAGTCCTTGTGATTGAGGCTGCAGCCCGCAGACAGTGTAAGGCCGGTAGCGGCCCCCCGGCATGCCGGGCCCGGGGCTTCTCGGAGTTGGGTTGCTTGGGAATGCAGCCCAAAGCAGGTGGTAAACTCCGTCTAAGGCTAAATACCGGCACAAGACCGATAGCCAACAAGTACCGTAAGGGAAAGTTGAAAAGAACTTTGAAGAGAGAGTTCAAGAGGGCGTGAAACCATTAAGAGGTAAATGGGTGGGGCCCACGCATTCCGCCCAGAGGATTCCACCCGGCGAGTTGTGGTCGGATGGCGCGGGTTCGGCAGATCCTCGCCTCTGCCTCCCCTCCGTCCCCCGGGCAAACCCCATCCGTGGGAGCGAGCTGGGGGGGGGCGGGCCAGTGCGGGGACCACCCCGCCCGGTCGGCGGCCAGCCCTGGCCGGGCGCATTTCCTCCACGGAGGTGCACCGCGCCCAGCTCCAGGTCGTCTGGGAAGGCCTCCGGCGGGCAGGTTGCCCGGCGCCGCACGAGCGGCGGCGGGTGTTACAGCCCCCGGGCAGCAGGTCTTGCTGAATCCCGGGGCCGAGGGAGAGGACCGCCGCCGCGCCCTCCTCCCCCCCCGTCGGTGGTGCCGGGGCAGGGGGCGTCACTTTCCCCCCCTCTCCCTCCTGGGGTGGGGGAGGCGGGGGCGGTGTCCTCGCAGCGCAGCGTTTCGTGCGGGGGCTGGGCCTGCCAGCCCCTGGCGCTGCAGTCGACCGTGGTGAACTGTCCTCAGAATACCCCGACCGCACGGCACCGCCAGGCCGAGCTTGATGGGCCTCATTCGGGCGCCCGGGGTCTGTGGCAATGTCGGCTACCCACCCGACCCGACTTGAAACACGAACCAAGGAGTCTAGCACGTGCACGAGTCGGGGGACATCCTTGAAAGCCCGCGGCGCAATGAGGGTGAGGGCCGGGGTGTGCTGGCCGAGGTGGGATCCCGGGGCGCGTGTTGCGCCTGGACGAGGGGCTGCGCGTGGGTGAGTGCGCTCCGCGTGGCCCGCCCGGGCACTGGGGCGTGCGCATGGCGGCGACTCTAGACGCATGCCGGGCCCTGCCCATGGATCACCCCTGCTGCGGCGGGCGCCGCCTGCCCCCGCCTCCGCCTGCCCTCCACCTTGCTGCGGCCGGAGCCCCAGCGGCGGCCGGAGCCGTTGTCGTCGCACGCCACCACCCCGTCGGTTCCCACCAGCGGGGTCCCCAGAGCGCACAGCCGGTGCGCACGCGGCCGTGGTCAGCGTCGGCCGAGTGGTTCGCGTGGGGGAAGGTCCCCAGGGGGGTCCCCGGGGCCGGCGCCCTGCCTCGGCCGGTGCCTAGCAGCCGGCTTAGAACTGGTGCGGACCAGGGGAATCCGACTGTTTAATTAAAACAAAGCATCGCGAAGGCCTGAGGCGGGTGTTGATGCGATGTGATTTCTGCCCAGTGCTCTGAATGTCAAAGTGAAGAAATTCAATGAAGCGCGGGTAAACGGCGGGAGTAACTATGACTCTCTTAATGCCAAATGTGTCGTCATCTAATTATGATGTGCATGAGGGCTGGAGAAGGTCTAATTACAACTGGGCATAGCTGCAGAGATCGCACCTCCTCGTGGTCCCACTGGTAAGCCCTTAACAGGGTGACTAAGTCGATCTCTGCCCCAGTCTGGGAGCTGTTGGGACTCACCAGCCCAACAGTTCCTTCCAAATTTCGGTGAAACAAGTTTCTCGGTCTAAGTCGTTAGGCTTACTACCTGAAACCTGGCCCCCCGGTCGGAAAGGGGCGACGCGTTCGGAGGTGGGCTGACCACCCAATCCATTCCCGATGTTGAATCTGGTCATGACTCGGCTATTCCAAATCCAAATCCGTTCCTCGGAGGAGGAAACTGGGGGCGGCCGTTACACCTTACTAGGGTATCGGTGGGCACTCAGACCTCCCGAGATGATTTTGTAACATTTACAACCACCAAATTGACAGAAAATGAATTGGGCTTGCTGGTGAATTTTTCTTTAGAACTGTATAGGTCAGATCTGCAGGAGCATGTACAGGGGGTGGTTCATGTTTCTGTTAATGGGGGGGTGTTGAACGGGTTTCCTGAGGTGTTTGAACAGCCTACACCACAACTGAGTGAGGGGGACGACTTAAATCCTAGTCCCCCTAAGGACGATGATCAGAATGTACTTGAGAAGGGAGGCAGTGGGAAGGGGGAAGAGGGTACACCAGAGGCATTGCCTCCAGTGCCTGAGGTCCGCAGTGAACAAGCACCGGATGACATCGTGAAGGTGACTGTTCCTGACAAAAATCCACCATGTCCTTGCTGTGGTACCCAGGTCAACTCGATGTTGGCCCTAATTGAACACCTTAAGGGGTCTCACGGGAGGAAGAGGGTGTGCTTTCGGTGTGCCTAGTGTGGGAGGGAGGATTTTAACCATCACAGTACTGTTTGTCATTTTGCAAAGTGCAAGGGTCCAAAGGATGCAGGACCTCCAGTGGGAGAGTGGATATGTGAGGTATGCAGTAGAGATTTTATGACTAAAATTGGCCTAGGACAACACAAAAGATTGGCACATCCACTGGTTAGAAGCCAGGAGAGGATTGATGCTTTCCAACTGAAAGAAACATCAAACCGAGGAGCCCACAAAAGATGCTGGACAAAGGAGGAGGAAGAGCTACTTGTCAAGCTGGAGGTACAGTTCGAGAGTCACAAAAACATTAATAAGCTCATATCGGAACACTTAACAACCAAAACAGCTAAGCAGATTAGTGATAAAAGGAGAATACTGCTCAGGAAGAATGGAGTGGGTGGGGGAGCAGCTGGGAACTTGAAATCAGAACCTGGGTCAAGTCATCAATCCCAGGCAGGAACTGTGAACAATCGACTTGGGGGGAACCACCAGCCGAGAGGACCAGCTGCTGGGAAGGGAACAATAGAGGCATCTGGACACCACCTTGATAGGGATAATGGTCCCTGGGAAACCATTGGCCAGCAGAGGGCGGGGCGACTGCAGGCTCATTATCAGAAAAGGATCAAAGAACGTTTATCAGATGGGACAATTAACAACTTCCCCAGAGCATTTGAACAGTTATTAGAAGGCCAAAAGGTGCGACCACTGCTCAATCAGACAGCACAGGACTGCTTTGGTTGCCTGGAATCAGTGAGCCAAATAAGAACAGCGCTCTGGGGGAAAGCAAAAAGGAAACTCGGGAGGAGCAGCCAAGAAAACAGTTTCAGAAGTGGATGAAGGACAGAGCGATCAAAAGAGGTAACTACCTCCGCTTTCAGCGTTTATTCCATCTAGATGGGGAAATTAGCGAAGATCATTTTGGACGACATCGAATGTCTGTCCTGTGATGTATCACCCAGTGAAATTTATTCGGTATTCAAGGCCAGATGGGAAACACCTGGACAGTTTGGTGTGAGACTTGAGAGTCTTTGGAGACTTTGAAATTAAAGGGAAGGCCCACAATAAGGCCTTCAGGGACTTAATTACGGCCAAAGAAATTGAAAAGAACGTGCGGGAAATGAGCAAGGGCTCGACGCCAGGTCCAGATGGGATTGCCCTTGGGAACATCAGGAAGATGGATCCTGGGTATGCCCAGACTGCTGAGCTCTTCGACCTGTGGTTAACATCTGGTGACATCCCAGACATGGTGAGGGGGTGCAGGACTGTTTTGATCCCCAAATCGACAAAACCGGAGCGCCTAAAAGACATCAACAACTGGAGACCCATCATGATTGGTTCCATCTTGCTGAGGCTGTTCTCCAGGATCGTGACGGCAAGGATGACCAAGGCGTGCCCCCTCAACCCAAGGCAGAGAGGTTTCATCAGTGCGGCGGGATGTTCTGAGAACCTGAAGCTCCTGCAAACTATAATTCGGACTGCCAAAAATGAACATAGACCACTGGGTGTTATATTCGTGGACATTGCTAAGGCTTTTGACCCCGTGAGCCACCAGCACATCTTACACGTTTTACAGCAACGGAGAGTGGATCCCTGCGTCGTCGGACTGGTGGACAATATGTACAAGGACATCAGTACGTATGTCACCATCAAGAAGAACATGCACACAGACAAAATCCAGATCTGGGTTGGAGTGAAGCAGGGTGATCCGCTGTCACCCCTTCTATTCAACCTGGCAATGGACCCCCTGTTGTGCAAGCTGGAAGAGAGTGGCAAAGGATTCCATCGTGGAGAGCGTACGATAACTGCCATGGCATTCGTTGATGATCTGGGTCTTGTTGAGCGACTCCTGGGAGAACATGAACATGAACATCAAGATACTAGAGACCTGCGATCTCACAGGTCTCAAAACGCAGGGACAAAAGTGCCACGGCTTCTACATCAAGCCCACAAAAGACTCCTACACCGTCAACAACTGCGCTGCATGGACCATCAACGGCACACCCCTGAACATGATTAACCCCGGGGAATCGGAGAAATACCTTGGCCTGCAGATCGACCCCTGGACTGGGTTTGCAAAAACCAACCTTTCCGCAAAACTAGACGTCTGGCTCGAACGCATTGACCGAACCCCACTTAAACCTCTGCAAAAACTTGACATCCTCAAAACATACACCATTCCTCGACTGACCTACCTGGCTGACCACTCAGCGATGAAAACAGGGGCCCTTGAAGCCTGTGACCTGAAGATCCGAACAGCGGTTAAGGACTGGATGCACCTGCCTCCATGCACGGGTGATGCCATCTTGTACTCGAGCACGAGGGACAGCGGTTTGGGCGTCATCAAATTGGCAGGACTGATTCCCAGTGTGCAGGCCCGGAGACTGCATCGCATTGCACAGTCTCCGGACGAGACGATGAAGACCTTCCTGGAGAAAGCTGAGATGGAGAAGATGTATGAGAAACTATGGATTCAAGCTGGAGGGAAGAGAGCGGCGATGCCGTCAATTTGGGACGCACTACCGGTGTCTGTACCACCCGCGACTGCAGAAGCACTTTCGGAGTAGGAAGCACCGAACCCTAAAAGTAAGTTCCCCAAACCATGTGATTGGAGGAGAAAGGAGTTTAAAAAGTGGACAAAATTGGAATCCCAAGGCCGTGGAGTTAAAAATTTTAAGGGGGACACAATTAGTAATAATTGGCTTCAATATTATAGACACATACCTCACAGGAAACTCCTCACTGCTTTACAGCTCAGGGCCAATATTTATCCCACGAGGGAATTTCTCGCGCGGGGGAGGGGAGATAACTGTGTTAAGTTTTGTAGACACTGCGAGGCGGACCTTGAGACCCGCGGCCACATCATCGGCTTCTGCCCAGAGACGAAGGATGCCAGAATCAAGAGGCACAATCGCATTGGCGAGAGGCTTATTGAGGAGGCGAAAAAGAGAGACTGGGTGGTGTTCAAGGAGCCGCACATAAGGGATGCCACCAAGGAACTGTACAAACCGGACCTGATATTCGTGAAAGAGGACCGTGCACTTGTTGTGGATGTGACAGTATGTTTCAAGTCGACAAAGACAACACTGGAGGAAGCAGCCGTGGAGAAGGTGAACAAGTACAAACATTTGGAAACCGAAGTGCAGAGCCTCACCAACGCTAAGGACGTTGTTTTTATGGGTTTTCCCCTTGGAGTGTGGGGGAAGTGGTACAAGGGGAACTTTGAACTTTTGGACACTCTTGGACTTCCCAGATCAAGGCAGATCACTGTTGCAAGGACTTTATCCATGGACGCGCTCATCTCATCTGTGGACATTGTACATATGTTTGCCAGTAGAGCTAGGAAATCAAATGTATAGGATAGACATTTTTGTATTTTTGTACCTTATACGTCTTGGTTTTTACATTTTACAATTTTGTATCTTGGGGGGATCTTTTGTAGCAATGTTGATTTATAGATGTATGCTTATTACTTTTATATTTTAATAAACTTAACGGTAGTTAGGTTTTCAAGGCAGCCACAAGCCAGTTAGGTAGCTCATAGTGGGTAGGGACAGGACCTTTAATTCACGACGCCTCAAATACCACCTGACTTGAACCAATCCTACTGGACTTGTACCGCTTAACCAGATTTGTCCAAGGTGGACGGGCCACCTTTACTTAACCCGGAAAAGGGAATAATATTATTTATGTGTTCAATCTCTAGCCAAATGCCTCGTCATCTAATTAGTGACGCACATGAATGGATGAACGAGATTCCCACTGTCCCTACCTACTATCCAGCGAAACCACAGCCAAGGGAACGGGCTTGGTGGAATCAGCAGGGAAAGAAGACCCTGTTGAGCTTGACTCTAGTCTGGCGCTGTGAAGAGACATGAGAGGTGTAGAATAATTGGGAGGCCGGGTGCGCGCTCGGCATTGCGGGGCGACCCGCCCGCCGGCGTCCCGGCCGTCAGTGAAATAACACTACTCTGATCGTTTTTTCACTTACCCGGTAAGGCGGGGGGGCAAGCCCCGAGGGGGGCTCTTGCTTCTGGTGCCAAGCGGCCGGCACGTGCCAGCCGCGACCCGCTCCAGGGACAGCGGCAGGTGGGGAGTTTGACTGGGGTGGTACACCTGTCAAAGCGTAACGCAGGTGTCCTAAGGAGAGCTCAGGGAGGATGGAAACCTCCCACGGAGCAGAAGGGCAAAAGCTCGCTTGATCTTGATTTTCAGTACAAATACAGTCCGTGAAAGCAGGGCCTCATGATCCTTCTGGGTTTTTGGGTTTAAAGCAGGAGGTGTCAGAAAAGTTACCACAGGGATAATTGGCTTGTGGCGGCCAAGCGTTCATAGCGACGTCGCTTTTTGATCCTTCGATGTCGGCTCTTCCTATCATTGTGAAGCAGAATTCACCAAGCGTTGGATTGTTCACCCACTAATAGGGAAGGTGAGCTGGGTTTAGACCATTGTCAGACAGGTTAGTTTTACACTACTGATGATGTGTTGTTGCAATAGTAATCCTGCTCAGTACGAGAGGAACTACAGGTTGAGAGCCCTGGTGCGTGCGCTTGGCTGAGGAGCCACTGGCGCGAGGCTACCATCTGCGGGCTTAAGACTGAACGCCTCTAAGTCAGAATCCTGCCTAGACGTAGCGATACTGCAGTGCCGCCGGCGCCTCGTTGGGCCCGTGGGCGCTCTCCTCCCCGCGGGTCCCAGGCCCGATACGCGGGGTCTGGGGTCTGGGCACTGAGTGAAGGGCCGCGTGCCGGCTCACGGAAGCAAAACCAGGCTGTTCCCAGCCAGGGAGCAGAGCCCTGTTCCCGCAGGAGGCTCTCATGAGCCCCTTCCCCACTGTGCATGCAGCACTTTTGCCTGCCTGCCCAGAACGCTCTTGGCACAGCAGAGCACAAGCTGGCCAGCTCTGGGCTCAGCACAGCCCAGACACAGGCGCAGGAAGACACAGCGGCTGTTTTGCAGCTGTGCCCCAGAGGGACGGGAAGGGGCCCCTGCCTCTGGTCTCACTTGGTTGGGTTTCTGACTGGGACTGAGGCAGGGGCTGTCTGATTCCCCGCTTCTGGGGAGACCAGAGCCGCCGGAAGCGCGCCCAGCGTGCAGGCGCTGCCTGACAGCGCTGCGGCCGCTGGGACGGTCGCGCTCCCGAGTCCCAGCCACTCCGTGTGACCGCGGTCACAAGGGTTTGCAGGATGAAGAAGAGACGAGAATGTTGACTCCATGATCAGAAGGCTTGATTTATTATTTTATGATATATGTTACATTAAGACTATGCTAAAAAGAAATAGAAAGGAAAAGGTTTCTTCAGAAGCTAGCTAAGCTAAGAATAGACAAGAATGAATAACAAAGATCTGTGTCTCAGACAGAGAGCAAGAGCCAGCTCTGCCATGAGTGGTCAGTAAATCCAAGCCTCCACAGGAGACCAATCACGGGTCTACCTGTTGCATTCCACAGCAGCAGATAACCATTGTTTACTTTTGGTTGCTGAAACTGCAGCTTCTCACAAGGAAAAATCCTAAGAAAGGATTTTTCATGAAAGATGTCTGCGACAGAGAACCTATGTTGCTAGGTCTACAGGTATCTCCAGGCTGTTTGATCTTGAATCTAAGAAATGCCATAATTCAGGCTAAAAGTAGACTAAAATTGTTTTGAGTGTTGAAATTGTATGTTAAAAAAAAAAAAACAAAAACAAGTGCTACCATCTAAAACTCAAAGTATTCTTTCCTTCTATGCACTAAATAGTTGAGCAGGAAAGTAAGTCTAGTAATAGTCTCCATAGAAGGGAAGGTTATGTTCCCATGATTTCTGAACCCTTTAGGCAGTGAAAACGCTGATAAAATTAGGATACTAATATCCTTCCCATCAGGATGCATATGAATGTGTGAATTATTACAGTGCAGCAGTAGTGCATTGAACTATTCTAAGAAGGTTTCTGATTATTGATACTTAAAGCTACTTTGTTTCACAAAGCATATGCTGTCAAATATGCTGTCAAATAACTTTTCATTAATAGCTCTTGGTAATCTTTGGTTAAATATACATGCAAATATCTGTTCTCTAAAAAGTTAAGAATAACTTAAGGCAAATAATAATTAATATTATTACCTGAATGTTTAAATCACTTGATCTGAGCAGTATACCTATAAGAATAATTTGTTCCTTTCTGTATATTAATACAGGCCAGCTTTACTTTATCACAGAGCCCATCCACTGGAATTCTGCCATCAACTCCAGGAGCAGGTAGATGTCCTGTCCAAATTTCTGTTCTCTTTTCTTACCGCTTTCTTTAATACAGAAAAATCATCACTGTTCAAGCTACATCAGTTCCTTGCTAGTTTATGAAGAGGTGGTGTATTTGTTAGCTTTTCAAAAGGTGTGGGTATGAGTAGGAAATAATTATTTCTTCTGAGACTGAGTTTCAAGCAGCTTTTCTTGTTCCCTGTTCCAAATGTGGTGTTGAACTGAGCACAGAGGTGGTTGTAATTGAGTGAAGAAGCTGAGATTGATGGATTGCCTTCCATCTTCACAAGGTTTGATTTCTTGTGTATGAACTGGTGGCTTCTTGCTAAGCTTTATTGTGTTGGCCTGTTCCTATTTGGCAACTGTATTAAGCTATTGGTGTTTTGAAGTTGAAGAGAACACTAGGTTGCTAGTCCTAAAAACTTCCTAGTGTGTTTGCAGATGTGAAGTTAGGATTGACTTACTTGTTCTGTCTGTGAGTAAATCCCCATCAAACTCTTCCACATCCAAGTGAAATGCTTGACACTGAATGTATTCTTTTCTAATAAATCTCTGTCTTGCAAAAGAAATCTGTTCAGCAATATCATTTCAATTGAACAGCTTCTTCAAGCATGTTCAGCCCTGCAAGTACTGGGCAGCCTAAGAAGACTACTCTATCTCCTGCTCAGCTGGATCCTTTTGATACTCAAGGTGATTCCCTTCCTTCACAAGATCAACTTGATGACACATGGGGAACTGTATTTGGGTAAGTTGATTTCCAAAGTATTGGAAAAACCTGGGTGAAGTCTTTAGAGCATATGAGAAAAATCCTTGGGGGCATTGATGTTGTCTGGCATTGGTATGTGCTGCAAGTACAGCTATGGTTAAAGCAAGCAAACACATACATTTCAGTTAGCCATCTTAAATTGAGCTACACATGATTTTTTCTAGTTAGAAAGGCACCATTCTGCTGTTAGGATGTGTGCTAAAGTGCCTAGAAGGTGGTATTTCTCAAGTCACTGCTTCTGATATTACAGTGCTCTCTTCTGCATTTCTGTAAATGCTTCATAGGGTTGGATCTTAACACCTGAATTCTTAAACCACTCAATTTTATGAGTACTTTTTTCTGTCTTTCAGATTTCCTCAAGCATCAGCTTCCTATATTCTACTACAGTTTGCTCAGTATGGAAACATATTCAAGCATGTGGTATGTCTTAGTTTGACACTTATGTCAGAAAACATTGTGAATTAAGCATTTAAAAAACTACATTTCACAATTTTCATTTGATCTCATTCAGATGTCCAACACAGGAAACTGGATGCATATTCGATATCAGTCTAAGCTTCAAGCCCGGAAAGCCTTAAGCAAAGATGGAAAAGTTTTTGGTGAATCTATCATGATTGGTGTCAAGCCTTGTATAGAAGAAGTAAGTTAATAGTTGCTTTTAGTTCAAAGGCACTCTGCTTTTGGCCTTGCTTTTTATTTTCCCTGATGTGTTTAATTTTTTTCTTTTGGAATTGCAAACTGTAGGTAGTTCATCTCTATAGATATAGTCTGTTACACATTCACATCAGTTTTTTCTTAAATACATACCCACATTTCCTGCTGAGAAAGACCATGATGAGCACTCTCTGTGCTCTTGGGAAGTTACAATGCACACAATTCTATTGCTGTACGAGATGAGGAAGTGAAACCATCATATAAAACACAACTCACATAAGTTTCCTGACTGGAATTTAGGGCCTGCAGTAGATACCTAATGGCAGATTAAGACTGTGGCTGCTCCTAATTGTATCTCTCTATTTTTTATGTGACTATGTGCTTCTGGCTCTTGAATTTATCTTAGTACTTTGGATTGAAAATTTGTTAGCGAGGAAATCCCAATCGTGTTCTCCCACCTGCCCCTATAAAAACATGTCACTCTCTTGTAAGTAGTAGCTGGGGGTAGACATGGCTGTCTTGTAGTCTTAATATTAACATGAGTTATTAATGTCTAGGTATTGGCAATATCCCGACCTTTAACACTTGCAGCCCTTTGCACTGGGTACTGTACATTAGCTTAAGAAAATAACAGTCATTCCTCACTCATTCTGCACAGATTATTTTTTTTGGTCTCCTTTAAGGATATATGATACTAAAGAGTAATGTAAGCTTTCTAATGTAAACTATTCTGAGAAGACAGCCTTAGAAACTGAACTTGCAATTCCTGAAGTTTTAGCAGACTGAAACATTTCTTACACTCAATAAAAAGCTGTGCCCCTACCCAAGCCGTTCTATTCCCTGGGCCACGCGGGCTCTGCTCCAGGCTCCTGTGGGCCCGAGCCGGGTGCCCATGGAGCCCTGGCCCAGTCGGTGCCACATGGTGATTTTGTCAGTGGAAATGTTCATTGGCAAGTGAATGGAAAAGAGGTTTGGCAAAGGGAGGATTTGAATGGTTGTTTTTACAAACTCAATCCTAACAAATCCATATAGGATGGGTTAAAACCCATGCGGACTATCAGATTTTACAAATATCATAGAATGATCAAGTGGAGCAGCTGACAGAAGTCAGAAAGATAAAAATTGATCCACAGCACACAATTTGATCAATGGTTACATTGTGAAATAGGGCACAATGGAAATTGTTTTTTGCAGCACAAACCTGAGGCTGGCAATTGCCCTGAAAGATGTGGAACAGTATTCTCAGTGCCCAGTGCCCACACAGTGTTCCCAGTGCCAGCTGAGGCTTAAACAAAACCATCCAGACCTGACATGACCCCTACATGTCAAAAGTAACAAAACACTCTGGTCAACTGATAAGAAACTCAATAAGCTAAGCTGCAACCTGGGGTGTAACAGCACTATACTTTTACCATCAATGTTTTTGGCTGAAGTATCAGTGAACGAGACATCTCCAGGTTCAGAGTTGGCAGTAAATGCAGGGTTATTTATTATAGGGTTAGCTTTTGTAACGTTAATGTGCCTGGAGTGGGGAGAGGGATGAGCATGTGTTCTTCCCCACCCTCCTCCACCTTTTGTTGTTTCCCACAGGTGTTCAGTGGGGTTTCCTCCAATAGATTGTTCAGCGGAGGGAGTGAGACTACTTTTAAAATGTTTTGCAAGAGCTGCAGTCCGTGAATTAAGCATCTGAGTTGCTTTTATTCCAGGGTTTTAGCAGGCTTTTGCTTCTCACCCTGGAGCAGTTCACCTTAGCAGCTTGCTCCTTTTATTCCAGTGACTTGCCTTTTGGACATGATCAAGTTCTGCAGCAAGCAATGCCATTGCCTAGAGCCTTTCTTAACAACCAATCACTTTTTTAATAACCAATCATCTTTTCAGTAGCCAATTTCCCCTTATCCTTTTTTTTATTTTCATCAAGTCCACCCCAGGTGTAGGGAGGCGACTACTAAATTAACCGAGGAAGAATAACAAAATATTTTCCCCTGAAGTTTTCCTATAGCCCCCACAGAGGAAGCTGCATGATAAATACCTAGGCTTGCATAGGGACAACACCATCTCCACAAGGCAGCCGCTACAGAATTGGCCTCAGGACTAAAACTGCCAATTCTAGTTCTCCACAACAAACCACAGACTGGTGGAGTTGCAGAATTGGTTTCAGGACTGAAACCTGCCAATTCTGGCTTTTAACAACAAAACACAAAAAGCACAGGGGCATGGGTCCCCTCCAAACAGGAGCTTGTCAGCTCTGCACAAAACCCCACATAGACAAAGGAATTAAATCCCTAAACCCATTGACCACAATATCCACAACTCCTTCAGAGAAAGATGCTTTCAAACTTCCAAGCCCACCGAATAAACTACAATTCCCACAACCCCGTGAATAATTGAAGATATTTTTGACAATTCTCCCACCTTAGGGAGAAAATTTTAGGTGGATGGAGAGGCCCCTGTCTTTACTAGGAAACACACCTCCTCTCCATCTGAACCCACTTTAAAAGTTAACAAGGGCTCTGGTGTGGTGTGTCCCTGCTACAATGGGAGCCCCTGACACATCTAATAATCCATCTCCATTATCCCCTGGACTTCCTCCTCTTGAGGGTCCAGCTGTTTTTGTGAACGTTCCCACTTCCAGTGTCCCTCTGCCCAGCAGATAGCACACTGATTCTTTCCCAGCTGCTGTTTGGCTTGGCTCTCCCCTGCTGAGGAGGGAATGCTTCTGCCACTTCCTTGTAGCCGACCCTGTCCCTTCTATTATGGGGAACCACTTGGGTCCTGGGGCCCTCGGGGCTGTAAAAATTCTGCCATCACCTTTGTCCTTGCTTTCTCCTTTTCAGCATCCCTTTTTACATACACTTACTGTATCTATCTAAGCAGTTCATCCAGGGACATATTCTGCCCTTCCTCTAGTCCTCCCTGATAGTGCCGGTGGGTGCTCATTTTCTGCAGCTCAAAGCCATTCGTTTTTCCAGTGAACCAAACAAAATCCTTAAAAGAAAATCCTAATCTTCCACCAACAATCTGCATTTCCTGGATTTTCTTTCCTCCTTGTTCTCACTCTCTTTATTACACACCTTATACCACAGCCAGTCCCTGTCCTGCCAAAGTGTCCAAACGTGGCCCCCAGGTCGTGATTCTCCCACAGGGAACAAGAAGGCAGAGCTGTACTTTACTGGCCACTAAGTTATCTCTACCGGGGGAGGACTGACCTTTTTGGAATCTACTCATTTGTTCAGTTTCCTTTTGCAACACTGACTGGACTTTCATTCCATGAGGGCTTTTATTCCTTTAGAATTATGGTATTATCATCCCTTCACAGAAAAACATTTGCAAACCAATGGATGGCCATTTTTTTTGCTTCTGTGTTACGTTTTCTGAAGTGACTCTCAGTGGTTGACATTAAGGCAAATGAGTTACTGCTTTGAGTTGGAAGCAACCTTGAAAACCTTTCACGTTGTTATAAATGAATGAGGAGATAGTTGGCTCTCACAATTAAGAGATGAATATTATGTGTACGGTAAGAGAATTTTTATAGCTGTAGAGTTATGTTATTTTTGCATGTTCTCTCCATAGTACTCTTTCCCTTCCCCCCTTATTGCTGTCACTAGTGGGGCATTTAGAGGAGGGAGAGCTTGTTACCAGGAGGCAGAGCATGGCAACACCTGACCTCCAGTCAAGGTGTAAGAAAGTGACTTCCACCATTGGATGGCAGGGAAAGAGTTGACTGACAAAACTTTGAGAGGGGCTAAGGGTATAAAAGGCAGAGCATCCATTTTGTAGATGAGCACGTGGCTTTTGATGGAGACTCGCAGTCTTGTAATTTTTCCTTAATCGCTCTTTGTTGTATTTTTGTTATGGTTTAATAAACCTTTGAAATTTTAAAAGTGAGCCTTGTTTCTCACAATGTTCTTAGGGCATCTCAATTAATTTGGGAAGTATGCAGTTTTTTTGAACTACTTGAGCGAGTTGAGCAATGAGAGGTAAAGCTTTCCTGAAGCAAGGATTCTTTAATGCCAGATTCTTCTGTGTTTTCAAGGTAAAGATGTTTTTGTCCTGCGGCAAATGACTTCAATGAGAAAATAATTCCAGCACGGAGTAAGAGCTTTGGACAGAGACCAAGTGTTGGCAGCAGTTGCTCCAGGTGCTCCTGCCATCAGCCCCCAATGCAGGTGGGCTGTGGCTCCCTGTGGCACAGAAGCCCCCCGGGGGCACAGGTCTCTGGGGCAGGAGACGGGCACCAGTGCTGCCAGGGCTCGGGGGTGGCAGCTCTGCTTGGGCGGGGACTCTGCCACAGCTGCTGCTGTCAGCGCTGCCCGGGCCCCAGGGATCAGAGCAGCATTCGTGCCCGGGCCCAAACGTTCCTTGTGCATGTCACACCCGCGGGTTTAGGATGGCCACGGGCCGGGATGTGTCCCAAGGAGGCCGTGCCAGCTTCCCTGCAAGGCCCCGTGCCCTTCCCAGCACGGCTGCGTTGGCAGCCCTGGGGGCTCCTTCTGCTGCCCTGAGCCCGCAGAGCAGGGCAGCGTTTGCTGATGCTCTGAGCCCTTCCTAAAGATTCTGTGGGGCTGCCTTAGACACCTGGGGCCAGGCATTCCTTCCAGCCTGGGCCACTTTGGCTGGGCTGGGGGTGGCCCCAGGGCAGGCAGCAGTGTGTGCAAGGGCCCTGGGTGGCACGCTGCAGCACGGTCACCGTGCCATGGAACGGAACCCGGTGTCCAAGGGCCCTTTGTGACACGTGGGAAATAGAAGCTTGCCCGGGAGCTGGGAGCACGCAACGGGGCACAACGGGACAGAGCAGTGCTGTGAGGAGCCCCCGCACAGCGCACTCGTTCGTGTCCCACCCGGAGCTTTTCCGAGGCGTTGTTACTGCAGCTGACTGCGAGGCCAGACTGCGGGACTTGGTGACTCAGAACTTTTCCAAGGCATCTCCCACTCACTGTCAGTGCCATCAAGTCCAGACCGTGGAATCTGGTCACCTAAATTGTTAATGAGGAGTCTCCTGTCATTGTGGCAGGAGCCCTAAAGACCAAAGTGCAGGACTTCCTGTCCTGCAGCCTTCCTGAGGCTTCCCTGTCGCAGGTGCCTCGAAGGCACAACTGCAGTTGTTGACTTGGCAATATCCTGAGGCATCTTTCTAGAAGGTGCCGTCAAGGCTGGGTGGTGGAATGGCGGACAGATTTCTCAGCCCTTTCAAAGTCTTCAGGGGGAAAAAAGAGAATGACCCTGGAGCCGCCCAAGCACAACAGCCTGAAGATCTGGAACAGATCCAGACACTGAAGGATGGTGAGTAGCAGAGCTGGGCCACAGGGCTGATGGCTACAGCTAGCTTGGCCCCATCCCATCCCATCCCATCCCATCCCATCCCTGGGGACATGCCCATGGACAGGATGGAACAGGCTGGGCAGACACCCTGCAGTGGCCATGCTCCATCCCCTGGGCCATCCCGGGGCTCTCCCTGCCTGGGGAGCGCAGGGCTGGGCTGTGTTCTCCGGCCTCTCCCGCAGCCCCTCAGCTCTGGCTGCGCTCGCTCTTTGCCAGGTGCAGCCCTGGACAAGACACGAGAGCAGGAACCCGGCCCTGGCTGCTTCCACCAAACCCTGAAGGTACCTGCAGCCACCCCCATCTGGGCTGGGCCTGCTGTCCCTGCTCAGCCCAGCACCATGCTTGGAGCATGCCATGCAACGTCCCTGCCTTCCCTGTCCTTTGTTCTCCTGCAGAGGTTCCGGAAATTCCTGCGCATTCAGCGCAGAGAGACCACCACCAAGGCAGCTGAGGGCCCAGCCCAGCCTGACTCCAGGCCAACACAGTTCCAGGCAAAGCCTCATGCTGGCCCAGAATCGACAGCACACTCAGGAAATAATGCAATGAATTATCAAAGGGTGAAGGCTGTTCACATGGCAATGTCTGGGAACATGGCCATCAGAAACACTGACACCAGAATGACTGAGGGCATCACAAACACTGGGACCAGGCCAGCTCCCACTGGGATTCATGCTCCCACTGAGGATTTTTTCAAGGACAGTGCTATTTCTCCTCAGCAGCAGGTAAGCAGCCCGAGGCCAGGCCTGGAGGCCTGCGAGGATCATGTCCCCTCAAGCCATGGTCCCTGGGCCGCCTCAGCCTTTGAGTCCAGCACAGTGTGACCGGAAGGGAAGCACTTCTTGGGAGAAGCTGGGGAAATTGCTGCATTAGACAGTGCTTCAAGTCTTCCCCATGCCTCCTCCAGGTGCCAGCCATTGTAAGGAGCATTCACCAGAGGCTGGTGTTCCATGGCACTGTGGATGCCAGGCTGCAAATTGACATTGTGAGGCTGGCTGAAAAACACCCTGCAGACATGGTGCTGACCCTCCTGCACTGTGCCCCAACGTGTGACAGGTACGGGGCCCACGTGCCTGCACAGCTCAGGGCTCACCAGCCTTTGGGGCCCATGGCCCTGCACAGCCTGTGCTCTGGGCTCTGCCAGACAGGCAGAGAGGTCCAGCACCCTGGGGCCCCTCTGTTTCCCGAGCCTGCTGCCAATGCTCCCTCCCTGCCCCTCAGGGCACCGGGGCTCTGTCACCTGGGCCCCCACAGCTGCACAGGGCATGGTACTGGGACTGAGATGCCCCTGACACAGAGCTCTGATCCCTCAGAGCTGCTACAATGATATGGAGAACCATAGGGTCATCGGGACCAGCAGTGGAGAAGGTGCTGCCAACACTAATCTGCGTGATGGCAGATTGGCCTCTGCACAGCAGACGCACCTCTGATGGGGACGACAGGGACGTTTTTGCCCTGGCTGTGAGTTTCTGGAACTGGCCTCTGCTTACCCCTGGGTCACCTCCCCAGCAGCTCTCCATCCTCTCCATGCCTCAGTCACTGGGCTGAACCCTGGGCTAGGGGCAGGCTCAGGGGGCACCAGGCCCACTGCTCCTCCCGCATCTGCCCTTGGGCCTTGCCCCATGGACACCTCGGCACTGAGCGCTGTCTTAGGCTGCTTCTTTTGCAGGCAACTCTGGTGCTCTGGGTGGTTGTCCAGATGCCCGAGTGCCACGAGGCCATGATCCTTTATTCTTCCCGCCTGTTTGTGGCTCTGCTCTTCCATGTTGTCATCACCACACAGCAGATGCCACCAGTGGAAGCTGGTCATTTCTGGAGAGCATGCCAGGAGGAGCACCGCCTTCCCAGCAATTACAACAGGTCCCAGTCCTCCTGGCCTTCCCATGCCCTTGTGGCCAGTGCCAGCGCTCCCAGTGTGACCTGGGCTTTGCTCTGCACACAGGTTTGCAGTGCAGGCAATGAAGGCTCTGCTTTACCTACTGCGCTGTGACAATGAGGTGATGTCTATGGAGCGCAAGTGTGGCTGGGACACGCTGCTGTGTGCTCACACCCAGCACTATGCCGTGGGTCTGCTGTCCAGGTGAGACCCCCTGCTCCCCATTTCCCCTGGCATTTGTGCCCTGTGCCCCACTCAGTCCCTGTGGTCATGGGCCAGAGAGCCTCGTCACTGAGGGACGGCCAAGGAGACTGGAAAAGGCTGGGAGGGGAGGGTGCCCAGAAGGGGCCACCTCCCAGAGTAGCCACATCCACTCCAGGGGTGCTGGGGAAAAACCAGACCTCTGTGAGTCCCAGCAAACCTGGGAAAGGTTTGTCTCCCCACCTCAGGGTCTTGGTGCCTTTTTCCCCCTGCCAGGGAGATGCGCCGTACCTTGGTCCCTTTATGTTCTCGCATCGCACTCCACTTGCTCGGGCAGCTCAGCACTCAGGACCCGTACTGGGATCTGCCCTTCCTGGCATTCTTTGTGGAGGTGAGCCTCAAGGCCAGCGCTGCCTCCCAGCTCTCTGCCCTCTCACAGCCACAGCTGCCAGGACGGTGCCCGTGCCCTGTGCTGCTGCCTGGGCCCAGCTCTGTGCAGCTCTGGGCTCCTGCTGGCCGGCTCTCCTGTCACTGCCCTGTGCCTTGCAGGTCCTCGAGTGCCTGGACTTGAGGAAATGTGGTGGCATTGTCCTGAAAGTCTTGTTGAGGTTCCTGCACAGCAAGTGCAGGGAGAGGCATCGCCTGGCCCTCAGAGGCCTCGTGGTGGTCAGCAAGGATCTCTTGATGGTGAGAAGGGGGCAGCAGCTGAAGCTGCACTGTGGAAAGCTGCCCCTTGGGCTGGCTGGGTTTCAGGAGCTGAGGCAGCTGCTCCCAGCTCTCCTGCCTCACCTGCCCCAGGGCTTTGGCTCAGGCCTTTGGCCTGTGGGCCTTGCAGCAGCAGGGTGGGCTTGCAGTGCCAGGGTGGTGGTGGTGGTACAGCCATCCATGGCTTTCCAGCACAGCCTTGTGTTCCACACAGGCCAGGAGAATGTGCAATCTGTTTCCAAGCCTTCTGGAGCTGCTGGATGATGCAGAAGGAGAGGTGGTCTGCATGACCCTCTCTGTGTTCACAAATGTGCTGCAGCACAAAGACATCCTACTATCCAGCACCACTGCCCCAAAGCTGGCTGAGGCACTGCTGCTGCTCTTTGACCACGTAAGCTTCTGTATCCTGAGCCACAGGCATCAGGTGTTTCCCAGAAACTTTGTGCCCTCTGGATTTTCAGGCCTTTGACCAGCTGGGACTGGAGTAGTTGATGTAGGTCTTTTGTTTCCTCTAGGACAACACCCATGTGCAGGTGCTCTCCATTCAACTCTTCAACAAAGTTATAGAATTGGTAGTGGATGAGGCGAAAAAGTCCCTGAGGACAATTGTGAGCAAGAGCCTGTATGCACTCTTAATTTACTGTCATGATAAGAACTGGGATGTGGCAAAGGTGAGGTTTCCTGTGATGCTGGTGGATCTCTGGCAGGGGGCTTGGCTGCCTCCTGCCCTGGTGCCTCACGGGCTGATGCCTCCTCCAGGCCTTGGCACAGGGATGTGGGTCCTGGGCCCTGGGTTGTGGGGCCATCTCTGGGTCTCTGCTGTTCTGCAGGCCTCTCGGGAAACGCTGATTCGTGTGGCTGAGTTCCTGAAGAGGAGGAAGCTCGTACAGCTGTTGAAGAAGCAGCCGCCGTTGAGGGTTGATGAGTGCCTGGTAAGAGGAGCCGAGAACCCCCAGGCTCAGCCCGGAGAAGGCCCCTGAGGGCGGTGCTCAGTGTGCGGGGCCAGGCAGCTCTGCCCCTGCCCGCTGCTGCAGCCAGAGGCCGCGCGGGCTCTGCTTCAGGCTCCCGTGGGCCCCAGCCGGGTGCCCATGGAGCCCCGGCCCGGCGGGGCTGCGGGCCGGCACCGCGGCTCCCCGGGCAGCAGCCGGCCCTCTGCCCCCTGCCCTCGGGAGCCCTTGGCCAGCGGCTGCTGGCCGCGCCTCAGGGCTGTGCGGCCAGGGGAGGCTGGGGCTGGGCGCAGGCAGCGCCCGGCCCAGGGGCTGAGCCCGCGCCAACCCTTCCCTCCTGCCGCTCTCTGCAGCTGGCAGAGGACAGGAGCCGAGCAGCCGAGCACCTGCGCCAGGCCCTGCACTACCTGCGGAGCGCACAGGAGCCCCTGCGAGAGGCGGCCATCAGGTTCATGGGTGAGCCACGAACCCAGGCTCCCTCCCCGGCCCGGCCCGCCGCAGCTCAGCCCCAGCCCCGCCTGCTGCCCCGGCAGCACCAGCCGGGCCCGGCGCCGTGGAGCCCTGCCCGGCCTGGGCATTGCTGCTGCCGCCCTCTGGCTTCCGTGCCCTTGGGTGGCAGCGTGCGGCAAGGGCCCGGGCTGAGCCCTGCCGGGCCAGCAGCCCGTGTGGCCACAGCGCCGCCGGCAGGGAGCTGTGCCGCTGGGGCCAAGATGAATTCTTTGTTCTCAGAGATGGCTGGGTTTCCCAGGATGAGGGAGCAGCAGCAAGAGGTCCAGGATCTCAGTCAGGGTGAGTGAGGGCAGCGGCCTGGGCAGGCGAGCTTCAATGCCTGAGCAGGGAGCTGCAATCCCTGTCCCGGCTGCAGTGGGCTTCTTTCCATGTGTGTACAAGACATGGTGTGGGCAGAGCACACAGATTTCAGGGACACGGGTGGAATTCCTGGCCCGCAGCTTGCTGCTGATCCTGTTGGCAACACCTCTCTCTCAGCCATGGCAAGAGTTGGGTGGGGTGGCCCTGGCTGGATGCTTTCCTCAGGTCAATGCAGATCCAGGCTCTGACCATGGCTCTCTTTCTCTCTGTTCCAGGCCTAGAATCCCCAAAGAACAATGCCAGCCCATCCTGCTCTAACATTGAAAGTCGTCATGCTAAATTAGGCCTAAGACCTGAAGAAATAGGGTCCTTTTCTGGATCCAGTGAGCCAGTGTCCCAAGAACAGCACCAGGAGACACTGAAGAGGACAGCATCTCCCATTGCCACTGCAGCTCTAGACATAGTTGAGGACTGGTACGGCTGAGCCTGTGGGAAGCTCGCGTGGCTTCAGCCCTCTCCCTGCCTGTAGATAGCTCCCTCCCTCCAGCCCTCAGACACTGTCCATCCACTTTTGCCCCTCCACCCTCCCTCCCTCCCTTTTGACAGCTCCATCTCACCAGCCCTCAGACCATGCCTATTCCTATGTTTTCCTTCCACTCTTCCTTTTGATAGCTCCATTTCTCAAGCTCTCAGACCCTGCCTGCCCATTCCCTTTTTCCCTCCCATATCATCCCTTTTTTTGCCTTCCATTAATAAACAATTTGACTTCTTCACTTTGCCTGCATCCCTGTGGAGCTGAAGCAAATCCGGGGCCCTGGGACACACAGGCCCCTGCTACCGTTCTCTGCCACGCTGTGTTTTGTGCATGGACCCAGAGGAACGGGGGCAGGTCAGGCTGGAAAGGTCCCTGTGCTGAAGGTGCAGTTCCACAGCACCGTGCAGTTCCAGATCTTGCTGAGCACACTGAAGGCCAGCAGTGGGACAAGGAGCCTGTGTGTGTCAGGGACCAAAGTTGTGTCTAAGGTCCTGCCATATTTGGTCCCCTGTTGTGCACGTCAACAAGAAAATGCAGAGCAGAGAATGAAGGAAACCTTATGGTTTAACTGGTGGGAATTTGACCCTTCAGGGAAACAATGGACTGGTCAATCGATGGGAAGTGAACCTGTGAAAGAGGAACAATACACAATGGAGCTGTGGTTGGCATGGAGGTGGTATCACAGGTCACTGCAGCCTCATCTCACACACTGGCCAAGCGTGAGATGACCTTGTAACTGGAAAAACTCCACTCCAGAGGAGGAGATGTCAGGCCTGGTTCTGTGGTGGAGGGATGAAAAGGACAAAATGCCCGTCCTTTTGGTGCAGGAGATGCCCTGAATGTGGGAGGCCTGCCTGCCCTTCCCACTGGAGCCCCATGCTGAGATACCCTGAGCGCAGCCCAGTGCTCCTTGCTCCTCTCTGCTGAGCCGGGAGCGTTTGTCTGCTTTCGGGATGGCCCTGGCTGTGTCAGGGCTGCTCCATGGACATGAGACAGCCTGTCCTGTCCCACTGGGTCCCAGCAGTGCCTGGCAGCAGCCCTGCACCCACGTCAGGATGCTGGCCAAGAGAGGCCCTGGAAGCTGAGGCAGCTGATTTGAAGCTTTTGCAGATCCACACAGGGGATGGCCACACACAGGGGATGGCCACACACAGGGGATGGCCAACAGCAGTCCTGAGGGGCCTCCCTCATTCAAAGAAATCGGCAGACAAATGCATTTTCCGCCAAAAGCCCTTTTATTGAGCTGGCAGGAGGGCAGGGGTCTGCAGCTGCTAAAATGCTGCTCTGCCACATGTAAATTTCAGTGGGATGATGTCAGAAATGTATCTCAAAAATACCATCCATCTTGACACTGCTGAGGTGATTCGATAGGCAGGGGGTTAGAAATACATTCTGTCAGATTCCTGTACTTGAAGCTAATGTCCAGGCGCTGGCCAGGAGCAGCCTCCATGCCCTAAAGCAGCACTTCTTCCTCATGGCTTCCCTGCACAAGGCTCATTTTACACTTGCCCTTAGTTCTTCTGGTAGAATGTGTCTAAAGCTCTTTGTCAAGTCCCTCTCCTGTCAAGTTAGGCCGGCCAGGTTTTTCTTATGCTAACTGGTGCTAAGTGCTTATGTAGGTCTGTGCTAAGTACTTGTTTACTTATGGGAATTGCTTGTGCTTATGTCAAACAAAGGCCTTGTTTCATTCTCCCCTTCTCTTTATCCCGATGCAAATTCTTTTGCAAGATCCTCTGGACAGTCCACAGTACATATGTACTGTTCTGCTGCTGTTTTAATTTTCTACCACCTCCATAGGTTTATGATGGTTAAGAGGAGGGTTAATGTTTTTAAAATTAGAACTGGTTTGCTGAGAAAGCTAAAAATCTGAGGAGCTGTTGGTGGTTCCAAATTTGTCCATCACAAGAAGACATCTGACTCATGATGTTCTCTTTCTTTCTCTATTTTGGTGATGATTTCGGTAACAACTCTGATACCGGAATTGAGTGTCCATCAGGCTCTGTGAGATGCATTTTGGACTCCTGCCACTAGCCATTCTATATTAGGCTGGTATGGCATTTGCTTTAGAACGTTAGTGTCCCGTCCAGTTTGGAATTTGGGCGCTTGTTGATACCCATCATGTGCATTCTGCAGCATCTCTAGAGAAGTTCTTGTGTGGTGCAGCTGAAGTCGCATCCACTTTTGGTTGTGAAATTACAAATAGAGAAGTTAGTACCTTTAGTAGTTTCATTAAAAGACTCTATTGGAATAGTTGTGCAAGCAGATCTCACACAGGCACAGCCCCTTCCCACATAACACACCTGTGATAGTGCATGAGTAACTGGGCTCATTTCAAAAATACAAGTGCTGCCCTCAGCATGCAGACACCGATCCTCTGTTTCAAGCACCTCATTTTTGCACACAAATTTCAGTGCGTCCCTTGGTACACATGCTTTGATACTAAGAGTTTGCCAGCTTCTAGTTTTCTTGTTGAAAATGGCCCAAACATGATGCTGAATGGGTCTGACAGTTACGTGTGTTCTTATAACTTCAAGGGCCAAAATTGGAATGACACGGTATTTTGTTGCATTCTTAATGGTTAATACAAAAGACTGCAGGGTTCTGTTCATTCTATGTGAAATTGGCCAATTGCAACCAAGTGTGGAAGTCTTTTTCAAATTGCTTTGTGGTTTCATTTTTAACCATGATTTAGTTCATTCTTGTGGCAATTTCCCCAGCTCTCCTTTTTTAAAGTTCTCCTGAGATTACAGACCATAGCCACACACAGCTGAGCTTGTATACATTAAAATGCTTAAGAAATGTCACCCTGTAGTTTTCCCATAAAGCCACCAACTGCTTGAAAATCCTGCTGTGTATTGTTGGCCAGGGTGCTTAATAGGTTAGCTGCCAGGCTTTGGGTATGGGCAAGTGATAGCAGGGTTGATCTGAGAGGAGTTTGTATCTGTCCAATATAAGAGCTCACAGTGCTTACTTTCTTGAGTAAGACTTCTTGATCAATAGAATTTAATACTCCCAGTTCAGACCCAAGCCATCCCCTTAAGTCTATTTTATACCTATCATTTGGTGTCTGGGAATGTATCCACAGCTCCCATTCTTTTAGGCTTTGCTGTAGGAGTGGGCAGTATTGCTGTTTAATTTTGGAAACATTAGCTTGTATCTTTACCTCCAGCTTTTTCAGAGAGTGGATTTAGAGGCAACAATTGTTCATTTGTTTGTCTTACCCCAGAGTGAAAGACTATATTATTTCACACATGGGTCCCCTTCTACGGAGTTCTTTGCTGATGTAAAGTTGTTTGTTTTGATTTTAATTTTAAATGTCTGTTGTGTGACCCATTCCGTTTCTCTCTTTGTCGAGTACCCAAGGCATGGTAACTGTTTCTTCAGATACATTGCCTGCCTGTAGGCAAGCATTTCAGAAACCTTCAGAAACCTTGCACTGGCCCCTGGGAGTATTACAAAGGATAACTTACGAAGTTCCCACTACAAATAGTTGAGTATTCTGAGTACCTCAGCCCATAAGAGGATGTAGCTGTGCTATTGGATTCCATGCATATCTGGGTTGCCATCACGTGGTCATGAAATTGGACATGATATACCCTAACAGGATGATTGTGCTCCTGGCTACCCCTCCAGCTTGATTGGTTACTATTTCTGATGGCCTGGAATATCCCAAGAATGAAATTCAATTCTCAAAAGCAGATCCTGTATGAGACCTGTTCCATGTACTGAGCGTACAAGCAGGACAATTTCTAACTCTAGTCGCACAAGAGCTGCCTGTTGGAAACAATATTTGTTGGGTCGGATTCCTGGTGGGCTCAGTTCCTGGATCTCTGTGTGATGATGGTCCTCCCACCCCACCTGTGCGCCGCAGAAGAAGGCAACTATCTTGTGCTAGGTTATAGTCTCCCATTTTAATTTGCATAGTGCAAAAATCCTGATGGGATTCACATGAAAATGAATTCACACACTGCTTGTTAGAAAGGTCGCAGATGCGCATGATCACTCGAGCAATCTTCTCTGAACAAGGTTTGTGAGTTTCAAATTTACAAGCCACAGAGATCCTGCTTTCAGGTGGGACAAGAAAGGCATGGAGTCAGGTTTTCCTCAATCTTTAACTGCTCAGTCATTAATCCTTAAAATGGCGTAAAGTGCTTTTACCTTTTTAATCTCTTTTAGCCAGTTAGGTCCTGAATATTTTTGAGTGTTCCATCTACCAGCATCTTGCAGGCCAAGGAGATCATTATGGTAGTGACAGTCATCTGCTGTGGCTTGCATTCTGATTAGAAGTATCGGGAAGACGATGATGGTGTGAAATGCATCTTGGTTTCTCCTGTTCTTTCTGAGGTCCACTTTTGGACTCCACTTGCCTTTTGCAAAGCATTTTAATTCTGGAATAATGTATCCAAGAGATGAATGCTTTAAGCTTTAAAGGCTGTGTAAGTGATTAAAAGTACTAAATAGACTCCTTTTTAATTTTGGGATAAGAGGCTTTCTACCTGGTGGAGAGGAGCATCCTCTTGCTCATGTGCTCAAAATGTGTTGGTTTATTTTCTGCAGCTGTTGTGTTAGTTGGACAACATAGTTCTGGAGATACCCCTCTCCAACTTGTACAGTATCTTCCCCTTGCTAGTTTTGCTTATATGGTCTTCTGTACAGTATTTCAAAGGGATTCAGATTTTCTTTTGTTCTTGGTCTTATCAAATCCGTTATAAAGCCAAAGGTAGGGCCTGGGGCCAAGGTATGTTGGCCTCTGGTACAGTTTTGACTATCGGTTGTTTTACCAGATAATTCATCTTTTCCACCTGGCCACTGGCCTGGGGCCAATCCAGTGTGTGTAGGTGCCAGTTGATTTGGAGATTATTGCAAAGTTGCTGTGCAATATTTGCTAGGAAACGTGGTCCTCAGTCAGAGGAGATGTCTAAAGGCACTCTGAACCAGGGCATTATATTGTTTACCAAAATGTTGAAAACTTGGGCTTTATTTGTTTGGGTTGGGAATGCCTCAGGTCATGCTGAGAAGGTATCAGTTAAAGGCAGAAGGTATTTCTACCCCCCTTTTCTTGGCAATTCAGAAAAGTCAACTTGCCAGTGCTGTCCAGGATATTGTCCCTTGTCTACTGTGCCAAGCTCAACTCTAGTCCTGGTTTGTGGATTGGCTCTAAGATGTTATTTCACACCCTTGGGTTACCTGCTTTACACTAGAGTACAGGTTGCATCTTATTGTTGTCCTTATCAAATAATTATGTAAGGCATCCCCTTCCCAGTGTACACAATTATGTTCATCTTTAATTAATTTCCATGATGCTCTTTCTGGCATAACTGTCTATCCCTGAGGAGTTGAAAAAACATGTTTTCATTCTGCTTTCAAATTCTTTGCTAATTCTAGATCTTTCTGATTATACAACATACATCACTGTCATATTGTTCCTTACCTTTGGGCATTAGTGCCTGAATCTCAGCATGGCTTTGATTTGCTGATCTTTTTGCAACCTGTTACCTCTTTTGGGGTTGGTTTCCCCTTTCTGATGTCCTTTTCAGTGCAGAATTGCAACCTCTTGAGGCAGTAGTACTGCCTGCAGCAATTTTAAGATTTCTTCTGAATGCTTCAACTGCTTTCCTTGAGCTGTCAATAGTCCTTTATCTTTCTAAACTGCTTCATGGGCGTCTATTACTCTAAAGGCATTCTTGGAATCTGTTCATCTATTGATCCTTTTTCCTCAGGCTGGTCAGAGGGTACCGGTTAAAGTGATTATCTCTGTCTTCTGAGCTGACTTGTGCAGGGTTTCTATCCCCTATTGCTCCATGCTAATTGTATATCCTGATTTTCACTGATCTGCTCTTACAAAGCCACTCCCATCTGTGTACTGAGATTCTGCTCTTGGAATTGGGGTTTCTTTAAGATCTGGGCAGCTGGAATAAAGTGGGCTGAATGGTTTTGATCCAGTCATGCTACAAAGGCTCCTTGTCTGTCTAGTGAGTAGCTGGGAATGCTGCTGGATGAACTAGAGAAGAGATTTGTTTTGTAATGCTGCATTGTTCCACCAAAATTGCCTGATATTTAAGGAATCTGGAGGGTGAAAGCCAATGCCCACCCTTTTGGTCAAGAATTGCTGCTACTGGATGTGAGATAAACACAATTATTTGTTGACCTAGAGTGAATTTCCAGGCTCCTTGGATGTCTGAAACAAGAGCAGCAACTGCTTACAGTCAGGCTATCCCCTACTGACTGCATCCAGTTGTTTTGAAAATGATGCTATTGCTCTCTTCTATGGGCCAACTGTTTGAGCTAGTGCACCTAATGCCATCCCTTGCCTCTCCTAAGAGAAAAGCTGAAAGGCTTCCCAGACATCTGTCCAGCCCAGAGCAGGTGCTCTTTTCAAGTCCTCCTTCAGCTTGTGAAAGGCTTTCTTACTTTGGGGTGTCCATTTCAGGTGTCTGGGATTGTCTTCTAAGAGCTGCTACAGTGGCTTAACCAGCAGTCCACAGCCACTACCACAGTTAATACAGCATCCAGTCACTCCTAGAAAGGTTCTCAGTTCTTTGGCATTAGTAGGGAGTGGGGTTCCGTGGGTGGTCCCTTTGCCGTCCTGTCTTAGTCCCTGCTGCGCTTGGGATATTTTGTATCCTCGGTAAATGACTTCCTGTTTGATTATTTGAGCTTGATTTCTGGATGCCTTGTATCCACTTAGTCCCAGGTCATTTCATAGGCTTACTGTCCATTCCAGTCTTTTTAAGTTTCAGTGGCTAAAAGTAGATCATCTACCTATTCTAACACAATTCCATTTGTGGACGGGCTTACCCAACTTTCAAGGTCCTCAGCAAAGTGTTTTCCAAATGTGGTTGGACTATTGTTGAATCCCTGGGGCCCTACAGTCCAGGTAAATTGACTTGTCCTTCCAGTCTCTGGGTTTCCCCATTCAAAGGCAAACCGGTTTTGGCTGCCAGGGTCCAAGGGTATACAGAAGAAAGCATCCTTGAGATCTGAAATGGTAAACCATCCATATTCACCTTTTAGTTTGCTTAGCAAAGCATATGGATTTGCAACCACTGGGTGGAGATCTCCAGCTATTTTGTTAATAGCCTGTAGGTATTGAACCAGACTGTAGTTCAAACCATCAGGCTTTTGTATGGGTAAAATAGGTGTATTCTATTCAGATTCATATTCCAGTAACAACCCAAATTTTAGACAATTGTCTATGATAGGCTTAGCAATTTTTATGTTTTCCACCTTAAGTGGATATTGTTTAATTCTTATTGGTCATGTTCCAGGTTTAAGTCTAATGATTACAGCTTGTGCTGCTTTGGCCTTACCAGGGGTCCCATCCACCCAGACTTTAAGACAAACCTGACTAAGAACTTCTTCTGTGTCTCTTCTGATTTGGACAAAGCTGTAATGAGAGCTAGACTTAGAACACGATTATTTGTTGGTCATTGACTTTGATCTGAACTCCTCCAGGGCTAAACTACATTTCAGCCTGTTGGAACCTGTTACAACATTCTCATGTCTCCAACAAATCCTTCCAATGAGGTGTTTTGGGGGCGTAGGCATATATAGGAACTGATGTATTCCTACTGTGTTTCCCAGTTCATAAGATCGTGGTTTTGGAAAGGATAGCTTCTGCTGTTGACTTGTGGCTCCAATAACATTCACAACTTTACCAGGATCAATTTCTTCCAACTTTAATACAGAATGTGTTGCAGCCGCATTCACCAGACATTTCATTTGCCTCATCTTTTCCCCCAGTTCTCTTTTGACCAGAGGGTTTTCTGGGGGGATGCCCTCCAGCCAACCCTTGCATTGATTCAGTTCTGCAACCACCTTGGCTTTGAGTTGCAGGCAGTCTCTCTTCCAATGCCTTTCTTTCTTACAATAGGCACATTGAGTGGTCCAGAGTTTAGGGATAGGTTTCTGCCCACTCCAGCCATTTCTTTGTCCTGAGTGTAAGGAGTAAAAAGTTGTCCATTTTTAAAAGGTTTAGAGTCAACAAGTTAAACCAATTGCTACTAAGTTAGAGCTTTAATTACTTATTGTTAATAGCTTCATTTTGCAATTACCTGTTGTTAATAGTTTTATTCTTTAATTACCTGTTGTTAATAGTTTAATTGTTAGAAATCCCCCTTCGTCGGGTATCACCCCTGCTGCTTCCTGGAAAATGGCACCCGGGACTGTGAGGAGGGAGTGACGTCAGAGCTTGGATGCAAATGTAGAAACACTTGGCCAAGTCCAGCAAAGAAAACCCCTCAAACAACGAGCCAGCACTGAATTAAACAATCTAAGTGATGTCTAAGGGTAAGCAACTGAATCCAGGGTGTGCTAAGACCTTTGAACCTCTCACCCTAACCCAGAGATGTCAGCTAGAAAGAAGACCTCAAATGTTAAATCAAAAATGGGAATCTCCTGGTGCTCTGGCGAGGGTGGAAGCCCCGGCTCTGCCTGCACACCAGGGGACAGAGCTGCATCCTCCTCCTCCCTGCCACTCCTGGGAGCAGTGGCGGCGGCGTGCGCACGACCCATCGAGCCCCCACCCAAGCTGACCTTAATAAAGGCACTAAAAAGGAGAAAAAATCTCCTGCCCTTTTCATTTATTCCAGCAAGACCTCCCAGCTGATTCCAATGTCTCCTACTCCCTTCTGGCTTGGATGGCCCTGTTCAGAAGGTCTTATAGGATTCCCACAGATCCGGGAATGCTGCCATGGCTCTGGTCTTCTCTCTTTGAGTCTTTCAAGCCCGGAGGCAAAGTGCCCGCCCATCATGCTCTGACCTGGAAAATCAAGCCCAGTTTCCCCAAAGAGCTCAAGAATTAGGGACATCTTCTGGATCCAGTGAACCAGTATCCCAAGAATAGCACCAGGAGACACTAAAGACGACATCACTGCTCAGCGCTGCTGGAAGTCCTGGCACAGCTGATGGTGGGCACAGCTCTTGTGGCTTCAGCCCTCTCCCTGCCTGTCCTGTAGACGCTCCCTCCCTCTAGCCCTCATACACTGCCCATCACCTTTTATTCTCTCCACTATTCCTCCCTTTTGATAGCTCTGCCCTCAGCCTGTCCATCACCATTTTCTCCCTCCACTCTCCCTCCCTGTTGACAGCTCCCTCCCTCCAGCCCTGAGACACTGCCCATCCCCTTTTTCCCTCCCAGCTCATCCCTTTGCTTTGCCTTCCATTAATAAACAGTTTGGCTTCTTCACTTTGCCTGCATCCCTGTGGAGCTGAAGCAAATCCGAGGCCCTGGGACACATAGGCCCCTGCTGCCGTTCTCTGCCATGCTGTGTTTTGTGCACTGACAAAGAAGAATGAGGGCAGGTCAGTCTGGAAAGGTCCCTGTGCTGAAGGTGAAGTTCCAGAGCACCATGCAGTTCCAGATCTTGCTGAGCACCTGGGAGTCCCTGAATTTTGGAAGAGCCAACCTGAGTATGCTCTGAACCCAGCTGTGAGGGATTCCATGGCAAGCATCCACAGAGGGCAAAGGAGCTTGGAAGGCTGGAAGTTTTCAAGAATAGTTTCCTGAAAGCACAGCAGCACTCCATCCCTGCACAGGATGAGGAAGAGGGCAGCAGCAGAGAGCATCCGGGCTTAGCAGGGAGCTCTGGCTGTGCCTGAGGGCAAATGAAGCAGCAGCATGGTGCCCGAGACTCGGACACGCGGCCGTGCCGGTGCCCGCAGCCCTGCCAGGCAGTGCCGGGATCCCGGCTGTGCTTCTGCTCCCCACAAGTGAGGAACGGCAGCCCCAGGCTCAGAGCCAGCCAGAAAGCCAACCAAGGGAGAGCAGAGGGAGGGCATCCTTCCAGTCTCTCTTGGGCATGGCTGCAAAACAGTGCCTGCTGCTTCTTCCTCCGCCTGTGTTTGGGCTGTGCTGGTGGCAGAGCCAGCCAGGTTGGGCTCTGCGTTCCAAAGCCTGTTGGGAGCGGGCATGAAAAGCTCTGCGTGCACAGCAGAGAGTCCTGGAAGCTGCTGGCAAGAGCATCCTGCAGGAACAGGGCTCTGGTCCCTGGCCACGAACAGCCTGGTTTTGGTGCCGTGAGCACAGGCAGGAGTTGAGGCAGGTGAAGAGGCCGTGGGCAGCTTGTGTTTCTGGAGGGCCCGGGGCTGCACCTCTGAACCTGCACCTGGAAACTCACTTGGGGCAATAGGAATTAGAGCTGGATTGGCTGTCCTGAAAGGACCTTTAGTCATTCAGCCTTGCCAGCGTTTCTTAAGGGTGTGTTGGTGCTCCCCAGGAAAGCTGCACATTTGGGGAAACACCTTTGGAGGAAAGGGGCTTGCTTCTCAAGGAAAGTGCTTCCCAGGGAGCTCCCAGTGAGGCAGGTGTGAGTGTCCCCCTTTGGCTCTCTGTGCGCCTTTCAGTCCTTGAGGCCCATTGCACATGGCAGTGGGGCAGGGAGAAGGCAGGGAAGAGCAGGTTTGGCATCTGCCTGGACCTGTGGAAACCAACCCAAGCACCTGCAGCAGGATGTGTAATCCCCTTTGGACAGAGGGTGGGCAGGAGCATCTGTGTCCAGCCATGAGCCCCAAAGCTCTTTGTGAGAGCTGTGAATTAAAAGGCCTTTACACACACACTTTTCACATCTTTCCTGTCTGCTGTGTTTCAACTCTTGGCAATATGCATTTGCCTGCTGCTTGGTGGCAGCTGCTGTGGCCCAGGGCCAGCACAGAGCTGGGCTGTGTGGGCCAGGCAGTGTGGAGAGCCTTGGCTGATCTTGGTGTGTCCCTGGCCTCAGCAAAGGCCTCCCGAGGTGTCCTGCTCATTGGCTCTCCCTGTGCATCTTGGAGAGAACAAGGCAGGCATTTCTGGCAGCTGGGCATCAGCCAGCCTTAAAATGGGGGCGTGTGGTGGAGTGAGCCCAGCTGAGATACGCTGAGCGCAGCCCAGTGCTCCTTGCTCCTCTCTGCTGAGCCGGGAGCGTTTGTCTGCTTTCGAGATGGCCCTGGCTGTGTCAGGGCTGCTCCGTGGACACGAGACAGCCGGTCCTGTCCCGCTGGGTCCCAGCAGTGCCTGGCAGCAGCCCTGCACCCACGTCAGGATGCTGGCCAAGAGAGGCCCTGGAAGCTGAGGCAGCTGATTTGAAGCTTTTGCAGATACACACAGGGGATGCCAGCAGCGTTCCCTCAGGATACAGCAGTCCTGAGGGGCCTCCCCAGAGCTGCCTGATGCTGCCCACTCCTTGTGGCACCAGTTGCTTTCCTGTGGGATGTTCTACCTCCCCCAGGAGTGAAGAGGGAGCTGGGGAAAGAGCTTGCCCGGCTGCTCTGGCTCCTTTCCCAGCAGCCCTGGCTGAGTGGAGCAGTCCAAGCTGAGCGCAGAGGTGCCCATGGAACAGCCGTGCCCAGGAAGGCTGGCTGGGAAGGATGATCCAGGAACCAGAGGCCTGGCAGCCTGGCTTTGCTGCCAGGGAAGGCCTTGGAGCAGACCCTCCTGAGTGCCATCCCACGGCACGTGCAGGGAACCAGGGGCTCTGCTGGAGGCTGGGAAAGCTCTGCGGAGGGACGGGCACAGCTGGGGGTCCTGGTGGGCTGTTGCGGGCTTCTGTGGGGGTGTTTGGGGGGGTGGATGTTGGGGGGCGCGTTGGGGATGGAGTTGTCTGGAAGGTGAGAGGTCTGGGCTGGAATTTGAGTCAGTTTGAAGGCAGCATCTGTGCTTTGGCACAGCTTTGGTGTTGGACGGCAGAAAGAATATCTGTGACTATTTCTTTTACTGGTCCTGTTTCTCCTGCAGGGAACAAGAGGGGAGAGCTGTACTTTATTGGCCACTTAGAGATCTGTACTGGGGGAGGATCGGCCCTTTTGCCATCTCCTCATTTAGTTGGGTTACTGTTGTAACACTGAGGGGTCTTCATTCCTTGAGAGCTTTTATTCCTTAAGAGAATTAGGAGATTATAATCCCTTCATGGAAAACCATTTGCAAACCAAAGAATGGCCTTCCTTTTGGCCTCTCTGTAGTGTTATGTTTTGTAAAGGGACTTCCAGTGGATGATGTTAAGGCATATGTGTTGCTGCTTTGAGATGGGAACAAACTTCAAAATCAATTCCATTCTCTGGGCATTGCTGTTAATTGGAGAAGTTTGCAAATTTTGGAACTACTTGAGCTGAGCAATGGGAATTAAAGCTTTCCTGAAGTGAGGATACTTAAATGTCCTGAGCCCGCAGTGCAGGGCAGTATTTGCTGATGTTTCGAGCCCTTCCTAAAGATCCTGTGGGGCTGCCTTAGACACCTGGGGCCAGGCATTCCTTCCAGCCTGGGCCACTTTGGCTGGGCTGGGGGCGGCCCCAGGGCAGGCGGCAGTAGGGGCCCTGGGTGGCACGCTGCAGCACGGTCACCATGTGCCACGGAATGGAACCCGGTGTCCAAGGGCCCTTTGTGACACCTGGGAAATAGAAGCTTGCCCGGGTGCTGGGAGCAGGCAACGGGGCACAACGGGACAGAGCAGTGCCGTGAGGAGCCCCCGCACAGCACGCTCGTTCGTGTCCCACCCGGAGCTTTTCCGCAGCCTTGTTCCTACAGGTGACCTTGTGGCCAGACTGTGGGACTTGGTGACTCGGAGCTTTTCCGAGGCATCTCCCATTCCTGCGGCCAGTGCCATCAAGTCCAGACCGTGGGCTTTGGTCACCTGAATCATTAACGAGGAGTCTCCTGTGATTTTGGCAGGAGTCCTCAAGACCAGAGTGCAGGATTTGCTGTCCTGCAGCCTTTTTGAAGCTTCCCTGTCGCAGGTGCCTTCAAGGCACAACCGCACTTGTTGCCTTGGCGATATCCTGAGCCATCTCTCTTTAAGGTGCCCTCGAGGCCGAGCTCTAGCATGGCAGGCAGATTCCCCAGCTTGTTGAAAGCGTTCAGGGGGGAAAAAAAGAATGACCCTGGAGCTGCTCCAGCACAACAGCCTGAAGATCTGGAGCAGATTCAGACACTGCAGGGTGGTGAGTAGCAGAGCTGCGCCACAGGGCTGATGGCTACAGCCAGCTTGGCCCCATCCCATCCCATCCCATCCCTGAGGGCATGCCAACGGATAGGATGGAACAGGGGCTGGGCAGACGCCCCTCAGGGGCCATGCTCTAACCCCTGGGCCATCCTGAGGCTCTCCTTGCCTGGGGAGGCTCCTCAGCTCTGGCTGCGCTCGCTCTTTGCCAGATGCAGCCAGGGACCAGACTCCAGAGCAGGAGCCCACCCGTGGCCGCTTCCGCAGAGCAGCGCAGGTACCTGCGGCCATCCCCACCTGGGCCGGGCCTGCTGGCACTGCTCGGCCGGGCCCCACGTTGGAGCAGACCATGGAACGTCCCTCTCTTCTTCCCGCCCTTCCCTTCTGTTGCAGACACTGCGGAGGTTCCTGCGCCTTCGGCGCACTAAGACCAGCGGCCCCGCGCCCGAGGGCACGGCCGAGCCCGACCCCAGGCCCAGCGAGCTGCGGGCAGAGGCTGCTTCCAGCACAGCGTCCTCTGACCTGGCTGCCAGCTCTGACTGGGAAACCAACAAGGGCTGGGAGGAGGCTGACATGGCCCTGACGGAGGCCATGGCCACCAGCAACACCATCAGCCAGGGCATCCCAGAGACTGAGGCCATGCCCACGCTCACTGTGAGTCCTGGAGCCACTCTGGAGTTTTTCCAGAAGGGTTTTTATTCTCTGCAGCAGCCTGGGGCCAGGGCTGAAGGCCTCTCAGGATCACGTGGCCCCTCAAGCCATGTCCGCTGGGCCCCCTCAGCCCCATCCCAGTGGGCTGGGAAGGCGAGCACTTCTTGGGGGAAGCTGGGCAAGTTGCTGCCTTGGACAGCACTCAAAATCTCCCCCATGCCTCCTCCAGGTGCCAGCCATTGTAAGGAGCATCCACCAGAGGCTGGTGTCCCATGGCACTGTGGATGCCAGGCTGCAAAGCGACATTGTGAGGCTGGCTGAAGAACACCCTGCGGACGTGGTGCTGACCCTCCTGCGCTGTGCCCCAACGTGTGACAGGTACGGGGCCCACGTGCCTGCACAGCTCAGGGCTCACCAGCCTTTGGGGCCCACGGCCCTGCACAGCCTGTGCTATGGGCTCTGCCAGACAGGCAGAGAGGTCCAGGACCCTGGGGCCCCTCTGTTTCCCGAGCCTGCTGCCAATGCTCCCTCCCTGCCCCTCAGGGCACCGGGGCTCTGTCACCTGGGCCCCCACAGCTGCACAGGGCATGGTACTGGGACTGAGATGCCCCTGACACAGAGCTCTGATCCCACAGAGCTGCTACAATGATATGGAGAACCATTGGCTCGTCACGAGTAACAGTGGAGAAAGTGCTGCCAACACTGGTCCGGGTAATGGAGGATTGGCCACTGCACAGCGCATGCACCTCTGATGGGGATGACACAAATGTTTCTGCCCTGGCTGTGAGTTTCTGGAACTGGCCTCTGCTTGCCCCTCGGTCACCTCCCCAGCAGCTCTCCATCCTCTCCATGCCTCAGGCGCTGGGCTGAACCCTGGGCTAGGGGCAGGCTCAGGGGGCACCAGGCCCGCTGCTCCTCCTGCATCTGCCCTTGGGCCCTGCCCCATGGACACCTCGGCACTGAGTCCTGTCTTGGGCTGCTTCTTTTGCAGGCAACTCTGGTGATCTGGGTGATGGTCCAGGTGCCTCAGTACCATGAGGCAACGATTCATTCTTTCTACCCTCTGTTTGTGGCTCTGCTCTTCCATGTTGCCATCACCACACAGCAGATGCCACCAGAGGAAGTCGATACCTTCTGGAGAGCATGCCAGGAGGAGCACCGCCTTCCCAGCAAGCTTAACAGGTCCCAGTCCTCCTGGCCTTCCCATGCCCTTGTGGCCAGTGCCAGTGCTCCCAGTGTGACCTGGGCTTTGCTCTGCACACAGGTTTGCAGTGCAGGCCATGAAGGCTCTGCTCTACCTACTGCACTGTGACAAAGAGGTGATGTCTATGGAGCGCAAGTGTGGCTGGGACACGCTGCTGTGTGCTCACACCCAGCACTATGCCATGGGTCTGCTGGCCAGGTGAGACCCCCTTGTCCCCATTGCCCCCGGCATTTGTGCCCTGTGCCCCGCTCAGTCCCTGTGGTCATGGGCCAGAGAGCCTCGTCACTGAGGGACAGCCAAGGAGACTGGAAAAGGCTGGGAGAGGAGGGTGCCCAGAAGGGGCCACCTCCCAGAGCACCCACATGCCCTCCAGGGATGCTGGGGAAAGACCAGACCTCTGTGAGTCAGTCCTGGGAGATGTTTGCCCCCCCACCTCAGAGTCTTGGTGCCTTTTTTCCCCGCTAGGGAGATGCGTTATGCCTTGACCCCCCTGTGTTCCCATGTTGCATATCGCCTTCTCCTGCTGCTCAGCAGTGAAAAGCCAAGGTGGGATCTGCCCTTGCTGGCATTCCTTGTGGAGGTGAGCCTCAAGGCCAGCGCTGCCTGGCTGAGCTGCCTCCCAGCTCTCTGCCCTCTCACAGCCACAGCTGCCTGGGACGGTGCCCGTGCCCTGTGGTGCTGCTGCTGCTGCTGCCTGGGCCCAGCCCTGTGCGCTTCTGAGCTCCTGCTGGCCGGCTCCCCTGTCACTGCCCTGTGCCTTGCAGGTCCTCGAGTGCCTGGACTTGAGGAAATGTGCTCTCACTGTCGTGAAGATCATGTCAAGTTGCCTGCAGAGCAAGTGCAGGGAGAGGCGTCGCCTGGCCCTCAGAGGCCTCGTGGTGCTCAGCAAGGATCCCTCGATGGTGAGAAGGGGGCAGCGGCTGAAGCTGCGCTGGGGAAAGCAGCCCCTTGGGCTGGCAGGGCTTCAGGAGCTGAGGCAGCTGCTCCCAGCTCTCCTGCCTCACCTGCCCCAGGGCTTTGGGTCAGGCCTTTGGCCTGTGGGCCCTGCAGCAGCACGGTGGCCTTGCAGTGCCAGGGTGGTGGTGGCAGTGCAGCCGTCCATGGCTTCCCAGCACTGCCTTGTGTTCCACACAGGCCAAACCTCTACGCAGCGTGTCTCGAAGCCTTCTGAAGCTTCTGGGTGATGCAGATGGAGAGGTGGTCAGCATGTCCCTCTCTCTGTTCAAGAAGATGCTCCAGAAAAAACATCTCCTGATATCTAGCACTTCTGCCCCAAAGCTGGCTGAGGCGCTCCTGCCACTCTTTGACAATGTAAGGCTCTGTGTCCCCAGCCATAGGCACTTGCTGCTGACCAGAAATTTTGTGCTCTCTGGATTTTCAGCTGTTTGCCCAGGAGTACAGGATATTTGATGCTTAAGTATTTTCCTCCTCCTTTCCTCCAGGACAACAGCCAAGTGCAGGCGCTCTCCATTTACCTCTTCCGCAAGATGATGGAGTTGGTAGTGGATGAGGGAAAAAAGCCCTTGAAGACAATTGTGAACCAGAGCCTGCTCCCCCTCTTCTTGCACTGCCATGAGGAGAACCAACACGTGGCAGAGGTGAGGTTTTCTGGGATGCTGCTGGATCCCTGGCAGGGGGCTTGGCTGCCTCCTGCCCTGGCACCTCATGGACTGCAGCCTCCTCCAGGCCTTGGCACAGGGATGTGATTCCGGTGCCCTGGGCTGTGGGGCCATCTCTAGGTCTCTGCTGCTCTCCAGGCCTCTCGGGAAACGCTGCATTGTGCGGCCGGGTTCTTGGAGAAGACGGATCTCCAGAGGGTGCTGAAGACGGAGCAGCCGTTGAAAATTGATGAGTGCCTGGTAAGGAGGGCCTGCAAGCCCCGGCCTCAGCCTGGAGAAGGCCCCTGAGGGCGGCGCTCAGTGTGCGGGGCCGGGCAGCTGTGCCCCTGCCCGCTGCTGCGGCCAGAGGCCGCGGGGGCTCTTCTCCAGGCTCCCGTGGGCCCCAGCCGGGTGCCCATGGAGCCCCGGCCCGGCAGGGCTGCGGGCCGGCACCGCGGCTCCCCGGGCAGCAGCCGGCCCTCTGCCCCCTGCCCTCGGGAGCCCTTGGCCAGCGGCTGCTGGCCGCGCCTCAGGCCTGTGCGGCCAGGGGAGGCCGGGGCTGGGCGCAGGCAGCGCCCGGCCCAGGGGCGGAGCCCGCGCCAACCCTTCCCTCCTGCCGCTCTCTGCAGCTGGCAGAGGACAGGAGCCAAGCGGCCCAGCACATGCAGTGGGCCCTGCGGTTCCTGGATAGCCCACAGGAGTCCGTACGGGAGGCGGCCGTCAGGATCATCGGTGAGCCCCGGGCCCGGGCTCCCTCCCCGGCCCGGCCCGCCGCAGCTCGGCCCCAGCCCCGCCTGCTGCCCCGGCAGCGCCGCCGGCAGCGCCGGCTGTGCCGCTGGGGCCGTGACAGGCTCTGTGTTCACAGGCAGCGCCGGGCGGTGCCGCAGGGGGAAGAGGGAAGAGCTCCGGGCCCACAGTCAGGGTGAGTGCGGACACCGGGCTGACAGCGGGGCCTGCCCGGGAGAGCTGCATTGCCTTCGCTCCCTGGGTGCATGAGGGGTGGCCTGGGCAGAGCACAGCGAGCGATTTCAGGGACACTGGTCCGGGGGATTCGTGGCCAGCGTCTTGCAGCTGATCCCGTTTGCCCCCCCCTCTCTTCTGGCCGATGCAAGAGCTGAGTGGGACACCCCTATGTAGTGGTTTTGGTTCACTAATTGATGATTTCCTGGCCAATGTTCCAATTAGTGTGGTAAGTTCCATGCTGGTTAATCACCAGTTCATCCAGTAGAATGTAGTTCATAATTTTCTGTGTGAGATAAGATTAGGAGAAAGGCAAAGCAGGCTCCAAACTTTAAAAGGGTATGAAGAAAAATTTATTAACAGTAACTAAAAGAAGGAGTAATAAGAATCAGAACAAAACCTTCAGAACATTTCTCCTCCCCCTACAACTTTTTCTTTCCCACTGACAATGTAAAGGGACAAAACCAAAATTTTGAGTCACTTTACTACCTCTAGAATAGTCTCTCTTCTGCTCACTTAAGGAGAAATGTCCCTCTTGTTAATGTTATGGAGATTTTCCACAAGAAAGCAGTTCTCTCGTGGCTCTCAATTTCCATCAACAGCAGCCACACTGCAGGGAAATCTGCAATTCTGAAATCGCTCCCATTTTCCACAAGCTTTTCCCACAGCTGTGTTTCTGTGCCGTGTCAACTTATGGGGTACTGTTCTAAAGATGAGCTGTTCAAAGGCAAAGGTTCTCTTTATCTATCTCTAAAATCATCTTCCATCTCTAGCAAGAGAGATCTTCTTCTGTTCCTGGGGGCACAGGATCTTCATCACTCTTCTCTCCATCTCTGTTCAAACTTGTCCTAGAATCATACCTTCATGTCTTATAGGGAAAAAAGTGTCCTTCTCCCTATGTTTACAAGAGGATTTCAGCCTAAAACTAAAGGCATCTCCTCATCCCTCCCATTTGGGACTTGACTTCTTCACTGACCTCAGCCAGGCCTAGGCTGGGTCAGCTGTGTTACCTCTTTGTCGGCCAGAAGGGAAAAGAGAAAGTTCCCAAGTTTAGTTTGTTTGTAACGTGTTTTTCACAGAGGCTTTCATGTACAGCTTTCCTGATTATCAGTTCCCAAAACCAACCCTTGATTTGTTTCCTATTGGACACGGAGGAACCTGCCAGCAGCCTCTCCCAAAACATCATGTCCGTGATGCACAAAGCAGCACACAGTGGCAGGAGCGTCTCCTAGGATTCCTGCAGTTGTGGGTGCTGACTGTGGCTCTCTTCCTCTCTGTTCCAGCCATTTAAGTCCCAAGGAAAGACACTAGTCCATCCCACTGTAACCTGGATATTCACAGCCGATTTGCCAGAAGAGCTGAAGAATTAGGTGCCTCTTCAGGATCCGGTGAAGCAGTTTCCCAAGAACAGCACCAGGAGACACTGAAGAGCAAACCATCTCCCAGTGCCACTGGAGCTCCAGGCACAGCTGATGCCTGGCACAGCTGAGCCTGTGAGAAGCTCCCGTAGCTCCTGCCGTCACCCTGCCTGTTGACAGCTCCCTCCTTCCAGCCCTCATACCCTGCCCATACCCTTTTCTTACCTCCCAGCTCATCCCTTTGCTTTGCTTTTCATTAATAAACCGTTTGGCTTTTTCACTTTGCCTTCATCTCTGTGGAGCTGAAGCAAATCCGGGGCCCTGGGACACACAGGCCCCTGCTGCCGTTCTCTGCCACGCCGTGTTTTGTGCCCAGAGGAACTGGGGCAGGTCAGGCTGGAAAGGTCCCTGTGCTGAAGGTGCAGTTCCACAGCACTGTGCAGTTCCACATCTTGCTGAGCACCTTGGAGCCCCTGAATTTTGGAAGAGCCAATCTGAGTATGCTCTGAAGCCAGCTGAGAGGGCTTCCATGGCAAGCATCCACGGAGGGCAAAGGAGCTTGGAATGCTGGAAGCTTTCAAGAATAGCTTCCTGAAAGCACAGCAGCGCTCCATCCCTGCACAGGATGAGGAAGAGGGCAGCATCAGAGAGCATCCGGGCTTAGCAGGGAGCTCTGGCTGTGCCTGAGGGCAAATGAAGCAGCAGCACGGTGCCCGAGACTCGGACGCGCGGCCGTGCCGGTGCCCGCAGCGCTGCCAGGCAGTGCCGGGATCCCGGCTGTGCTTCTGCTCCCCACAAGTGAGGAACGGCAGCCCCAAGCTCAGAGCCAGTCCGAAAGCCAGCCAAGGGAGAGCAGAGGGAGGGCACCCTGCCAGTCTCTCTTGGGCATGGCTGCAAAACAGCGCCTGCTGCTTCTTCCTCCGCCTGCGTTTGGGCTGTGCTGGTGGCAGAACCAGCCAGGTTGGGCTCTGTGTTCCAAAGCCTGTTGGGAACGGGCATGAAAAGCGCGGCGTGCACAGCAGAGAGTCCTGGAAGGTGCTGGCAAGAGCATCCTGCAGGAACAGGGCTCTGGTCCCTGGCCAGGAACAGCCTGGTTTTGGTGCCGTGAGCGCAGGCAGGAGTTGAGGCAGGTGAAGAGGCCATGGGCAGCTTGTGTTTCTGGAGGGCCTGGGGCTGCACCTCTGAACCTGCACCTGGAAACTCACTTGGGGCAATAGGAATTAGAGCTGGAGTGGCTGTCCTGAAAGGACCTGAAGTCATTCAGCCTTGCCAGCGTTTCTTAAAGGTGTGTTGGTGCTCCCCAGGAAAGCTGCACATTTGGGGAAACACCTTTGGAGGAAAGGGGCTTGCTTCTCAAGGAAAGTGCTTCCCAGGGAGCTCCCAGTGAGGCAGGTGCGAGTGTCCCCCTTTGTCTCTCTGTGCTCCTTTCAGTCCTTGAGGCCTGTTGCACATGGCAGTGGGGCAGGGAGAAGGCAGTGAAGAGCAGGTTTGGCATCTGCCTGGACCTGTGGAAACCAACCCAAGCACCTGCAGCAGGATGTGTAATCCCCTTTGGAGAGAGGGTGGGCAGGAGCATCTGTGTCCAGCCAGGAGCCCCAAAGCTCTTTGTGAGAGCTGTGAATTAAAAGGCCTTTGCACACACACTTTTCACATCTTTCCTGTCTGCTGTGTTTCAACTCTTGGCAATATGCATTTGCCTGCTGCTTGGTGGCAGCTGCTGTGGCCCAGGGCCAGCACAGAGCTGGGCTGTGTGGGCAAGGCAGCGTGGAGAGCCTCGGCTGATCTTGGTGCGTCCCTGGCCTCAGCAAAGGCCTCCCAAGGTGTCCTGCTCATTGGCTCTCCCTGTGCATCTTGGAGAGAACAAGGCAGGCATTTCTGGCAGCTGGGCATCAGCCAGCCTTAAAATGGGGGCGTGTGGTGGAGTGAGCCCAGCTGAGATACGCTGAGCGCAGCCCAGTGCTCCTTGCTCCTCTCTGCTGAGCCGGGAGCGTTTGTCTGCTTTCGGGATGGCCCTGGCTGTGTCAGGGCTGCTCCGTGGACACGAGACAGCCGGTCCTGTCCCGCTGGGTCCCAGCAGTGCCTGGCAGCAGCCCTGCACCCACGTCAGGATGCTGGCCAAGAGAGGCCCTGGAAGCTGAGGCAGCTGATTTGAAGCTTTTGCAGATACACACAGGGGATGCCAGCAGCGTTCCCTCAGGATACAGCAGTCCTGAGGGGCCTCCCCAGAGCTGCCTGATGCTTCCCACTCCTTGTGGCACCAGTTGCTTTCCTGTGGGATGTTCTACCTCCCCCAGGAGTGAAGAGGGAGCTGGGGAAAGAGCTTGCCCGGCTGCTCTGGATCCTTTCCCAGCAGCCCTGGCTGAGTGGAGCAGTGCGAGCTGAGCGCAGAGGTGCCCATGGAACAGCCGTGCCCAGGAAGGCTGGCTGGGAAGGATGATCCAGGAACCACAGGCCTGGCAGCCTGGCTTTGCTGCCAGGGAAGGCCTTGGAGCAGACCCTCCTGAGTGCCATCCCACGGCACGTGCAGGGAACCAGGGGCTCTGCTGGAGGCTGGGAAAGCTCTGCGGAGGGACGGGCACAGCTGGGGGTCCTGGTGGGCTGTTGCGGGCTTCTGTGGGGGTGTTTGTGGGGGTGGATGTTGGGGGGCGCGTTGGGGATGGAGTTGTCTGGAAGGTGAGAGGTCTGGGCTGGAATTTGAGTCAGTTTGAAGGCAGCATCTGTGCTTTGGCACAGCTTTGGTGTTGGACGGCAGAAAGAATATCTGTGACTATTTCTTTTACTGGTCCTGTTTCTCCTGCAGGGAACAAGAGGGGAGAGCTGTACTTTATTGGCCACTTAGAGATCTGTACTGGGGGAGGATCGGCCCTTTTGCCATCTCCTCATTTAGTTGGGTTACTGTTGTAACACTGAGGGGTCTTCATTCCTTGAGAGCTTTTATTCCTTAAGAGAATTAGGAGATTATAATCCCTTCATGGAAAACCATTTGCAAACCAAAGAATGGCCTCCCTTTTGGCCTCTCTGTAGTGTTATGTTTTGTAAAGGGACTTCCAGTGGATGATGTTAAGGCATATGTGTTGCTGCTTTGAGATGGGAACAAACTTCAAAATCAATTCCATTCTCTGGGCATTGCTGTTAATTGGAGAAGTTTGCAAATTTTGGAACTACTTGAGCTGAGCAATGGGAATTAAAGCTTTCCTGAAGTGAGGATACTTAAATGTCCTGAGCCCGCAGTGCAGGGCAGTATTTGCTGATGTTTCGAGCCCTTCCTAAAGATCCTGTGGGGCTGCCTTAGACACCTGGGGCCAGGCATTCCTTCCAGCCTGGGCCACTTTGGCTGGGCTGGGGGCGGCCCCAGGGCAGGCGGCAGTAAGGGCCCTGGGTGGCACGCTGCAGCACGGTCACCGTGCCGTGGAATGGAACCCGGTGTCCAAGGGCCCTTTGTGACACCTGGGAAATAGAAGCTTGCCCGGGTGCTGGGAGCAGGCAACGGGGCACAACGGGACAGAGCAGTGCCGTGAGGAGCCCCCGCACAGCACGCTCGTTCGTGTCCCACCCGGAGCTTTTCCGCAGCCTTGTTCCTACAGGTGACCTTGTGGCCAGACTGTGGGACTTGGTGACTCGGAGCTTTTCCGAGGCATCTCCCATTCCTGCGGCCAGTGCCATCAAGTCCAGACCGTGGGCTTTGGTCACCTGAATCATTAACGAGGAGTCTCCTGTGATTTTGGCAGGAGTCCTCAAGACCAGAGTGCAGGATTTGCTGTCCTGCAGCCTTTTTGAAGCTTCCCTGTCGCAGGTGCCTTCAAGGCACAACCGCACTTGTTGCCTTGGCGATATCCTGAGCCATCTCTCTTTAAGGTGCCCTCGAGGCCGAGCTCTAGCATGGCAGGCAGATTCCCCAGCTTGTTGAAAGCGTTCAGGGGGAAAAAAAAGAATGACCCTGGAGCTGCTCCAGCACAACAGCCTGAAGATCTGGAGCAGATTCAGACACTGCAGGGTGGTGAGTAGCAGAGCTGCACCACAGGGCTGATGGCTACAGCCAGCTTGGCCCCATCCCATCCCATCCCATCCCATCCCTGAGGGCATGCCAACGGATAGGATGGAACAGGGGCTGGGCAGACGCCCCTCAGGGGCCATGCTCTAACCCCTGGGCCATCCTGAGGCTCTCCTTGCCTGGGGAGGCTCCTCAGCTCTGGCTGCGCTCGCTCTTTGCCAGATGCAGCCAGGGACCAGACTCCAGAGCAGGAGCCCACCCGTGGCCGCTTCCGCAGAGCAGCGCAGGTACCTGCGGCCATCCCCACCTGGGCCGGGCCTGCTGGCACTGCTCGGCCGGGCCCCACGTTGGAGCAGACCATGGAACGTCCCTCTCTTCTTCCCGCCCTTCCCTTCTGTTGCAGACACTGCGGAGGTTCCTGCGCCTTCGGCGCACTAAGACCAGCGGCCCCGCGCCCGAGGGCACGGCCGAGCCCGACCCCAGGCCCAGCGAGCTGCGGGCAGAGGCTGCTTCCAGCACAGCGTCCTCTGACCTGGCTGCCAGCTCTGACTGGGAAACCAACAAGGGCTGGGAGGAGGCTGACATGGCCCTGACGGAGGCCATGGCCACCAGCAACACCATCAGCCAGGGCATCCCAGAGACTGAGGCCATGCCCACGCTCACTGTGAGTCCTGGAGCCACTCTGGAGTTTTTCCAGAAGGGTTTTTATTCTCTGCAGCAGCCTGGGGCCAGGGCTGAAGGCCTCTCAGGATCACGTGGCCCCTCAAGCCATGTCCGCTGGGCCCCCTCAGCCCCATCCCAGTGGGCTGGGAAGGCGAGCACTTCTTGGGGGAAGCTGGGCAAGTTGCTGCCTTGGACAGCACTCAAAATCTCCCCCATGCCTCCTCCAGGTGCCAGACATTGTAAGGAGCATCCACCAGAGGCTGGTGTCCCATGGCACTGTGGATGCCAGGCTGCAAAGCGACATTGTGAGGCTGGCTGAAGAACACCCTGCGGACGTGGTGCTGACCCTCCTGCGCTGTGCCCCAACGTGTGACAGGTACGGGGCCCACGTGCCTGCACAGCTCAGGGCTCACCAGCCTTTGGGGCCCACGGCCCTGCACAGCCTGTGCTATGGGCTCTGCCAGACAGGCAGAGAGGTCCAGGACCCTGGGGCCCCTCTGTTTCCCGAGCCTGCTGCCAATGCTCCCTCCCTGCCCCTCAGGGCACCGGGGCTCTGTCACCTGGGCCCCCACAGCTGCACAGGGCATGGTACTGGGACTGAGATGCCCCTGACACAGAGCTCTGATCCCACAGAGCTGCTACAATGATATGGAGAACCATTGGCTCGTCACGAGTAACAGTGGAGAAAGTGCTGCCAACACTGGTCCGGGTAATGGAGGATTGGCCACTGCACAGCGCATGCACCTCTGATGGGGATGACACAAATGTTTCTGCCCTGGCTGTGAGTTTCTGGAACTGGCCTCTGCTTGCCCCTCGGTCACCTCCCCAGCAGCTCTCCATCCTCTCCATGCCTCAGGCGCTGGGCTGAACCCTGGGCTAGGGGCAGGCTCAGGGGGCACCAGGCCCGCTGCTCCTCCTGCATGTGCCCTTGGGCCCTGCCCCATGGACACCTCGGCACTGAGTCCTGTCTTGGGCTGCTTCTTTTGCAGGCAACTCTGGTGATCTGGGTGATGGTCCAGGTGCCTCAGTACCATGAGGCAACGATTCATTCTTTCTACCCTCTGTTTGTGGCTCTGCTCTTCCATGTTGCCATCACCACACAGCAGATGCCACCAGAGGAAGTCGATACCTTCTGGAGAGCATGCCAGGAGGAGCACCGCCTTCCCAGCAAGCTTAACAGGTCCCAGTCCTCCTGGCCTTCCCATGCCCTTGTGGCCAGTGCCAGTGCTCCCAGTGTGACCTGGGCTTTGCTCTGCACACAGGTTTGCAGTGCAGGCCATGAAGGCTCTGCTCTACCTACTGCACTGTGACAAAGAGGTGATGTCTATGGAGCGCAAGTGTGGCTGGGACACGCTGCTGTGTGCTCACACCCAGCACTATGCCATGGGTCTGCTGGCCAGGTGAGACCCCCTTGTCCCCATTGCCCCCGGCATTTGTGCCCTGTGCCCCGCTCAGTCCCTGTGGTCATGGGCCAGAGAGCCTCGTCACTGAGGGACGGCCAAGGAGACTGGAAAAGGCTGGGAGAGGAGGGTGCCCAGAAGGGGCCACCTCCCAGAGCACCCACATGCCCTCCAGGGATGCTGGGGAAAGACCAGACCTCTGTGAGTCAGTCCTGGGAGATGTTTGCCCCCCCACCTCAGAGTCTTGGTGCCTTTTTTCCCCGCTAGGGAGATGCGTTATGCCTTGACCCCCCTGTGTTCCCATGTTGCATATCGCCTTCTCCTGCTGCTCAGCAGTGAAAAGCCAAGGTGGGATCTGCCCTTGCTGGCATTCCTTGTGGAGGTGAGCCTCAAGGCCAGCGCTGCCTGGCTGAGCTGCCTCCCAGCTCTCTGCCCTCTCACAGCCACAGCTGCCTGGGACGGTGCCCGTGCCCTGTGGTGCTGCTGCTGCTGCTGCCTGGGCCCAGCCCTGTGCGCTTCTGAGCTCCTGCTGGCCGGCTCCCCTGTCACTGCCCTGTGCCTTGCAGGTCCTCGAGTGCCTGGACTTGAGGAAATGTGCTCTCACTGTCGTGAAGATCATGTCAAGTTGCCTGCAGAGCAAGTGCAGGGAGAGGCGTCGCCTGGCCCTCAGAGGCCTCGTGGTGCTCAGCAAGGATCCCTCGATGGTGAGAAGGGGGCAGCGGCTGAAGCTGCGCTGGGGAAAGCAGCCCCTTGGGCTGGCAGGGCTTCAGGAGCTGAGGCAGCTGCTCCCAGCTCTCCTGCCTCACCTGCCCCAGGGCTTTGGGTCAGGCCTTTGGCCTGTGGGCCCTGCAGCAGCACGGTGGCCTTGCAGTGCCAGGGTGGTGGTGGCAGTGCAGCCGTCCATGGCTTCCCGGCACTGCCTTGTGTTCCACACAGGCCAAACCTCTACGCAGCGTGTCTCGAAGCCTTCTGAAGCTTCTGGGTGATGCAGATGGAGAGGTGGTCAGCATGTCCCTCTCTCTGTTCAAGAAGATGCTCCAGAAAAAACATCTCCTGATATCTAGCACTTCTGCCCCAAAGCTGGCTGAGGCGCTCCTGCCACTCTTTGACAATGTAAGGCTCTGTGTCCCCAGCCATAGGCACTTGCTGCTGACCAGAAATTTTGTGCTCTCTGGATTTTCAGCTGTTTGCCCAGGAGTACAGGATATTTGATGCTTAAGTATTTTCCTCCTCCTTTCCTCCAGGACAACAGCCAAGTGCAGGCGCTCTCCATTTACCTCTTCCGCAAGATGATGGAGTTGGTAGTGGATGAGGGAAAAAAGCCCTTGAAGACAATTGTGAACCAGAGCCTGCTCCCCCTCTTCTTGCACTGCCATGAGGAGAACCAACACGTGGCAGAGGTGAGGTTTTCTGGGATGCTGCTGGATCCCTGGCAGGGGGCTTGGCTGCCTCCTGCCCTGGCACCTCATGGACTGCAGCCTCCTCCAGGCCTTGGCACAGGGATGTGATTCCGGTGCCCTGGGCTGTGGGGCCATCTCTAGGTCTCTGCTGCTCTCCAGGCCTCTCGGGAAACGCTGCATTGTGCGGCCGGGTTCTTGGAGAAGACGGATCTCCAGAGGGTGCTGAAGACGGAGCAGCCGTTGAAAATTGATGAGTGCCTGGTAAGGAGGGCCTGCAAGCCCCGGCCTCAGCCTGGAGAAGGCCCCTGAGGGCGGCGCTCAGTGTGCGGGGCCGGGCAGCTGTGCCCCTGCCCGCTGCTGCGGCCAGAGGCCGCGGGGGCTCTTCTCCAGGCTCCCGTGGGCCCCAGCCGGGTGCCCATGGAGCCCCGGCCCGGCAGGGCTGCGGGCCGGCACCGCGGCTCCCCGGGCAGCAGCCGGCCCTCTGCCCCCTGCCCTCGGGAGCCCTTGGCCAGCGGCTGCTGGCCGCGCCTCAGGCCTGTGCGGCCAGGGGAGGCCGGGGCTGGGCGCAGGCAGCGCCCGGCCCAGGGGCGGAGCCCGCGCCAACCCTTCCCTCCTGCCGCTCTCTGCAGCTGGCAGAGGACAGGAGCCAAGCGGCCCAGCACATGCAGTGGGCCCTGCGGTTCCTGGATAGCCCACAGGAGTCCGTACGGGAGGCGGCCGTCAGGATCATCGGTGAGCCCCGGGCCCGGGCTCCCTCCCCGGCCCGGCCCGCCGCAGCTCGGCCCCAGCCCCGCCTGCTGCCCCGGCAGCGCCGCCGGCAGCGCCGGCTGTGCCGCTGGGGCCGTGACAGGCTCTGTGTTCACAGGCAGCGCCGGGCGGTGCCGCAGGGGGAAGAGGGAAGAGCTCCGGGCCCACAGTCAGGGTGAGTGCGGACACCGGGCTGACAGCGGGGCCTGCCCGGGAGAGCTGCATTGCCTTCGCTCCCTGGGTGCATGAGGGGTGGCCTGGGCAGAGCACAGCGAGCGATTTCAGGGACACTGGTCCGGGGGATTCGTGGCCAGCGTCTTGCAGCTGATCCCGTTTGCCCCCCCCTCTCTTCTGGCCGATGCAAGAGCTGAGTGGGACACCCCTATGTAGTGGTTTTGGTTCACTAATTGATGATTTCCTGGCCAATGTTCCAATTAGTGTGGTAAGTTCCATGCTGGTTAATCACCAGTTCATCCAGTAGAATGTAGTTCATAATTTTCTGTGTGAGATAAGATTAGGAGAAAGGCAAAGCAGGCTCCAAACTTTAAAAGGGTATGAAGAAAAATTTATTAACAGTAACTAAAAGAAGGAGTAATAAGAATCAGAACAAAACCTTCAGAACATTTCTCCTCCCCCTACAACTTTTTCTTTCCCACTGACAATGTAAAGGGACAAAACCAAAATTTTGAGTCACTTTACTACCTCTAGAATAGTCTCTCTTCTGCTCACTTAAGGAGAAATGTCCCTCTTGTTAATGTTATGGAGATTTTCCACAAGAAAGCAGTTCTCTCGTGGCTCTCAATTTCCATCAACAGCAGCCACACTGCAGGGAAATCTGCAATTCTGAAATCGCTCCCATTTTCCACAAGCTTTTCCCACAGCTGTGTTTCTGTGCCGTGTCAACTTATGGGGTACTGTTCTAAAGATGAGCTGTTCAAAGGCAAAGGTTCTCTTTATCTATCTCTAAAATCATCTTCCATCTCTAGCAAGAGAGATCTTCTTCTGTTCCTGGGGGCACAGGATCTTCATCACTCTTCTCTCCATCTCTGTTCAAACTTGTCCTAGAATCATACCTTCATGTCTTATAGGGAAAAAAGTGTCCTTCTCCCTATGTTTACAAGAGGATTTCAGCCTAAAACTAAAGGCATCTCCTCATCCCTCCCATCTGGGACTTGACTTCTTCACTGACCTCAGCCAGGCCTAGGCTGGGTCAGCTGTGTTACCTCTTTGTCGGCCAGAAGGGAAAAGAGAAAGTTCCCAAGTTTAGTTTGTTTGTAACGTGTTTTTCACAGAGGCTTTCATGTACAGCTTTCCTGATTATCAGTTCCCAAAACCAACCCTTGATTTGTTTCCTATTGGACACGGAGGAACCTGCCAGCAGCCTCTCCCAAAACATCATGTCCGTGATGCACAAAGCAGCACACAGTGGCAGGAGCGTCTCCTAGGATTCCTGCAGTTGTGGGTGCTGACTGTGGCTCTCTTCCTCTCTGTTCCAGCCATTTAAGTCCCAAGGAAAGACACTAGTCCATCCCACTGTAACCTGGATATTCACAGCCGATTTGCCAGAAGAGCTGAAGAATTAGGTGCCTCTTCAGGATCCGGTGAAGCAGTTTCCCAAGAACAGCACCAGGAGACACTGAAGAGCAAACCATCTCCCAGTGCCACTGGAGCTCCAGGCACAGCTGATGCCTGGCACAGCTGAGCCTGTGAGAAGCTCCCGTAGCTCCTGCCGTCACCCTGCCTGTTGACAGCTCCCTCCTTCCAGCCCTCATACCCTGCCCATACCCTTTTCTTACCTCCCAGCTCATCCCTTTGCTTTGCTTTTCATTAATAAACCGTTTGGCTTTTTCACTTTGCCTTCATCTCTGTGGAGCTGAAGCAAATCCGGGGCCCTGGGACACACAGGCCCCTGCTGCCGTTCTCTGCCACGCCGTGTTTTGTGCCCAGAGGAACTGGGGCAGGTCAGGCTGGAAAGGTCCCTGTGCTGAAGGTGCAGTTCCACAGCACTGTGCAGTTCCACATCTTGCTGAGCACCTTGGAGCCCCTGAATTTTGGAAGAGCCAACCTGAGTATGCTCTGAAGCCAGCTGAGAGGGCTTCCATGGCAAGCATCCACGGAGGGCAAAGGAGCTTGGAATGCTGGAAGCTTTCAAGAATAGCTTCCTGAAAGCACAGCAGCGCTCCATCCCTGCACAGGATGAGGAAGAGGGCAGCATCAGAGAGCATCCGGGCTTAGCAGGGAGCTCTGGCTGTGCCTGAGGGCAAATGAAGCAGCAGCACGGTGCCCGAGACTCGGACGCGCGGCCGTGCCGGTGCCCGCAGCGCTGCCAGGCAGTGCCGGGATCCCGGCTGTGCTTCTGCTCCCCACAAGTGAGGAACGGCAGCCCCAAGCTCAGAGCCAGTCCGAAAGCCAGCCAAGGGAGAGCAGAGGGAGGGCACCCTGCCAGTCTCTCTTGGGCATGGCTGCAAAACAGCGCCTGCTGCTTCTTCCTCCGCCTGCGTTTGGGCTGTGCTGGTGGCAGAACCAGCCAGGTTGGGCTCTGTGTTCCAAAGCCTGTTGGGAGCGGGCATGAAAAGCGCGGCGTGCACAGCAGAGAGTCCTGGAAGGTGCTGGCAAGAGCATCCTGCAGGAACAGGGCTCTGGTCCCTGGCCAGGAACAGCCTGGTTTTGGTGCCGTGAGCGCAGGCAGGAGTTGAGGCAGGTGAAGAGGCCATGGGCAGCTTGTGTTTCTGGAGGGCCTGGGGCTGCACCTCTGAACCTGCACCTGGAAACTCACTTGGGGCAATAGGAATTAGAGCTGGAGTGGCTGTCCTGAAAGGACCTGAAGTCATTCAGCCTTGCCAGCGTTTCTTAAAGGTGTGTTGGTGCTCCCCAGGAAAGCTGCACATTTGGGGAAACACCTTTGGAGGAAAGGGGCTTGCTTCTCAAGGAAAGTGCTTCCCAGGGAGCTCCCAGTGAGGCAGGTGCGAGTGTCCCCCTTTGTCTCTCTGTGCTCCTTTCAGTCCTTGAGGCCTGTTGCACATGGCAGTGGGGCAGGGAGAAGGCAGTGAAGAGCAGGTTTGGCATCTGCCTGGACCTGTGGAAACCAACCCAAGCACCTGCAGCAGGATGTGTAATCCCCTTTGGAGAGAGGGTGGGCAGGAGCATCTGTGTCCAGCCAGGAGCCCCAAAGCTCTTTGTGAGAGCTGTGAATTAAAAGGCCTTTGCACACACACTTTTCACATCTTTCCTGTCTGCTGTGTTTCAACTCTTGGCAATATGCATTTGCCTGCTGCTTGGTGGCAGCTGCTGTGGCCCAGGGCCAGCACAGAGCTGGGCTGTGTGGGCAAGGCAGCGTGGAGAGCCTCGGCTGATCTTGGTGCGTCCCTGGCCTCAGCAAAGGCCTCCCAAGGTGTCCTGCTCATTGGCTCTCCCTGTGCATCTTGGAGAGAACAAGGCAGGCATTTCTGGCAGCTGGGCATCAGCCAGCCTTAAAATGGGGGCGTGTGGTGGAGTGAGCCCAGCTGAGATACGCTGAGCGCAGCCCAGTGCTCCTTGCTCCTCTCTGCTGAGCCGGGAGCGTTTGTCTGCTTTCGGGATGGCCCTGGCTGTGTCAGGGCTGCTCCGTGGACACGAGACAGCCGGTCCTGTCCCGCTGGGTCCCAGCAGTGCCTGGCAGCAGCCCTGCACCCACGTCAGGATGCTGGCCAAGAGAGGCCCTGGAAGCTGAGGCAGCTGATTTGAAGCTTTTGCAGATACACACAGGGGATGCCAGCAGCGTTCCCTCAGGATACAGCAGTCCTGAGGGGCCTCCCCAGAGCTGCCTGATGCTTCCCACTCCTTGTGGCACCAGTTGCTTTCCTGTGGGATGTTCTACCTCCCCCAGGAGTGAAGAGGGAGCTGGGGAAAGAGCTTGCCCGGCTGCTCTGGATCCTTTCCCAGCAGCCCTGGCTGAGTGGAGCAGTGCGAGCTGAGCGCAGAGGTGCCCATGGAACAGCCGTGCCCAGGAAGGCTGGCTGGGAAGGATGATCCAGGAACCACAGGCCTGGCAGCCTGGCTTTGCTGCCAGGGAAGGCCTTGGAGCAGACCCTCCTGAGTGCCATCCCACGGCACGTGCAGGGAACCAGGGGCTCTGCTGGAGGCTGGGAAAGCTCTGCGGAGGGACGGGCACAGCTGGGGGTCCTGGTGGGCTGTTGCGGGCTTCTGTGGGGGTGTTTGTGGGGGTGGATGTTGGGGGGCGCGTTGGGGATGGAGTTGTCTGGAAGGTGAGAGGTCTGGGCTGGAATTTGAGTCAGTTTGAAGGCAGCATCTGTGCTTTGGCACAGCTTTGGTGTTGGACGGCAGAAAGAATATCTGTGACTATTTCTTTTACTGGTCCTGTTTCTCCTGCAGGGAACAAGAGGGGAGAGCTGTACTTTATTGGCCACTTAGAGATCTGTACTGGGGGAGGATCGGCCCTTTTGCCATCTCCTCATTTAGTTGGGTTACTGTTGTAACACTGAGGGGTCTTCATTCCTTGAGAGCTTTTATTCCTTAAGAGAATTAGGAGATTATAATCCCTTCATGGAAAACCATTTGCAAACCAAAGAATGGCCTCCCTTTTGGCCTCTCTGTAGTGTTATGTTTTGTAAAGGGACTTCCAGTGGATGATGTTAAGGCATATGTGTTGCTGCTTTGAGATGGGAACAAACTTCAAAATCAATTCCATTCTCTGGGCATTGCTGTTAATTGGAGAAGTTTGCAAATTTTGGAACTACTTGAGCTGAGCAATGGGAATTAAAGCTTTCCTGAAGTGAGGATACTTAAATGTCCTGAGCCCGCAGTGCAGGGCAGTATTTGCTGATGTTTCGAGCCCTTCCTAAAGATCCTGTGGGGCTGCCTTAGACACCTGGGGCCAGGCATTCCTTCCAGCCTGGGCCACTTTGGCTGGGCTGGGGGCGGCCCCAGGGCAGGCGGCAGTAAGGGCCCTGGGTGGCACGCTGCAGCACGGTCACCGTGCCGTGGAATGGAACCCGGTGTCCAAGGGCCCTTTGTGACACCTGGGAAATAGAAGCTTGCCCGGGTGCTGGGAGCAGGCAACGGGGCACAACGGGACAGAGCAGTGCCGTGAGGAGCCCCCGCACAGCACGCTCGTTCGTGTCCCACCCGGAGCTTTTCCGCAGCCTTGTTCCTACAGGTGACCTTGTGGCCAGACTGTGGGACTTGGTGACTCGGAGCTTTTCCGAGGCATCTCCCATTCCTGCGGCCAGTGCCATCAAGTCCAGACCGTGGGCTTTGGTCACCTGAATCATTAACGAGGAGTCTCCTGTGATTTTGGCAGGAGTCCTCAAGACCAGAGTGCAGGATTTGCTGTCCTGCAGCCTTTTTGAAGCTTCCCTGTCGCAGGTGCCTTCAAGGCACAACCGCACTTGTTGCCTTGGCGATATCCTGAGCCATCTCTCTTTAAGGTGCCCTCGAGGCCGAGCTCTAGCATGGCAGGCAGATTCCCCAGCTTGTTGAAAGCGTTCAGGGGGAAAAAAAAGAATGACCCTGGAGCTGCTCCAGCACAACAGCCTGAAGATCTGGAGCAGATTCAGACACTGCAGGGTGGTGAGTAGCAGAGCTGCACCACAGGGCTGATGGCTACAGCCAGCTTGGCCCCATCCCATCCCATCCCATCCCATCCCTGAGGGCATGCCAACGGATAGGATGGAACAGGGGCTGGGCAGACGCCCCTCAGGGGCCATGCTCTAACCCCTGGGCCATCCTGAGGCTCTCCTTGCCTGGGGAGGCTCCTCAGCTCTGGCTGCGCTCGCTCTTTGCCAGATGCAGCCAGGGACCAGACTCCAGAGCAGGAGCCCACCCGTGGCCGCTTCCGCAGAGCAGCGCAGGTACCTGCGGCCATCCCCACCTGGGCCGGGCCTGCTGGCACTGCTCGGCCGGGCCCCACGTTGGAGCAGACCATGGAACGTCCCTCTCTTCTTCCCGCCCTTCCCTTCTGTTGCAGACACTGCGGAGGTTCCTGCGCCTTCGGCGCACTAAGACCAGCGGCCCCGCGCCCGAGGGCACGGCCGAGCCCGACCCCAGGCCCAGCGAGCTGCGGGCAGAGGCTGCTTCCAGCACAGCGTCCTCTGACCTGGCTGCCAGCTCTGACTGGGAAACCAACAAGGGCTGGGAGGAGGCTGACATGGCCCTGACGGAGGCCATGGCCACCAGCAACACCATCAGCCAGGGCATCCCAGAGACTGAGGCCATGCCCACGCTCACTGTGAGTCCTGGAGCCACTCTGGAGTTTTTCCAGAAGGGTTTTTATTCTCTGCAGCAGCCTGGGGCCAGGGCTGAAGGCCTCTCAGGATCACGTGGCCCCTCAAGCCATGTCCGCTGGGCCCCCTCAGCCCCATCCCAGTGGGCTGGGAAGGCGAGCACTTCTTGGGGGAAGCTGGGCAAGTTGCTGCCTTGGACAGCACTCAAAATCTCCCCCATGCCTCCTCCAGGTGCCAGACATTGTAAGGAGCATCCACCAGAGGCTGGTGTCCCATGGCACTGTGGATGCCAGGCTGCAAAGCGACATTGTGAGGCTGGCTGAAGAACACCCTGCGGACGTGGTGCTGACCCTCCTGCGCTGTGCCCCAACGTGTGACAGGTACGGGGCCCACGTGCCTGCACAGCTCAGGGCTCACCAGCCTTTGGGGCCCACGGCCCTGCACAGCCTGTGCTATGGGCTCTGCCAGACAGGCAGAGAGGTCCAGGACCCTGGGGCCCCTCTGTTTCCCGAGCCTGCTGCCAATGCTCCCTCCCTGCCCCTCAGGGCACCGGGGCTCTGTCACCTGGGCCCCCACAGCTGCACAGGGCATGGTACTGGGACTGAGATGCCCCTGACACAGAGCTCTGATCCCACAGAGCTGCTACAATGATATGGAGAACCATTGGCTCGTCACGAGTAACAGTGGAGAAAGTGCTGCCAACACTGGTCCGGGTAATGGAGGATTGGCCACTGCACAGCGCATGCACCTCTGATGGGGATGACACAAATGTTTCTGCCCTGGCTGTGAGTTTCTGGAACTGGCCTCTGCTTGCCCCTCGGTCACCTCCCCAGCAGCTCTCCATCCTCTCCATGCCTCAGGCGCTGGGCTGAACCCTGGGCTAGGGGCAGGCTCAGGGGGCACCAGGCCCGCTGCTCCTCCTGCATGTGCCCTTGGGCCCTGCCCCATGGACACCTCGGCACTGAGTCCTGTCTTGGGCTGCTTCTTTTGCAGGCAACTCTGGTGATCTGGGTGATGGTCCAGGTGCCTCAGTACCATGAGGCAACGATTCATTCTTTCTACCCTCTGTTTGTGGCTCTGCTCTTCCATGTTGCCATCACCACACAGCAGATGCCACCAGAGGAAGTCGATACCTTCTGGAGAGCATGCCAGGAGGAGCACCGCCTTCCCAGCAAGCTTAACAGGTCCCAGTCCTCCTGGCCTTCCCATGCCCTTGTGGCCAGTGCCAGTGCTCCCAGTGTGACCTGGGCTTTGCTCTGCACACAGGTTTGCAGTGCAGGCCATGAAGGCTCTGCTCTACCTACTGCACTGTGACAAAGAGGTGATGTCTATGGAGCGCAAGTGTGGCTGGGACACGCTGCTGTGTGCTCACACCCAGCACTATGCCATGGGTCTGCTGGCCAGGTGAGACCCCCTTGTCCCCATTGCCCCCGGCATTTGTGCCCTGTGCCCCGCTCAGTCCCTGTGGTCATGGGCCAGAGAGCCTCGTCACTGAGGGACGGCCAAGGAGACTGGAAAAGGCTGGGAGAGGAGGGTGCCCAGAAGGGGCCACCTCCCAGAGCACCCACATGCCCTCCAGGGATGCTGGGGAAAGACCAGACCTCTGTGAGTCAGTCCTGGGAGATGTTTGCCCCCCCACCTCAGAGTCTTGGTGCCTTTTTTCCCCGCTAGGGAGATGCGTTATGCCTTGACCCCCCTGTGTTCCCATGTTGCATATCGCCTTCTCCTGCTGCTCAGCAGTGAAAAGCCAAGGTGGGATCTGCCCTTGCTGGCATTCCTTGTGGAGGTGAGCCTCAAGGCCAGCGCTGCCTGGCTGAGCTGCCTCCCAGCTCTCTGCCCTCTCACAGCCACAGCTGCCTGGGACGGTGCCCGTGCCCTGTGGTGCTGCTGCTGCTGCTGCCTGGGCCCAGCCCTGTGCGCTTCTGAGCTCCTGCTGGCCGGCTCCCCTGTCACTGCCCTGTGCCTTGCAGGTCCTCGAGTGCCTGGACTTGAGGAAATGTGCTCTCACTGTCGTGAAGATCATGTCAAGTTGCCTGCAGAGCAAGTGCAGGGAGAGGCGTCGCCTGGCCCTCAGAGGCCTCGTGGTGCTCAGCAAGGATCCCTCGATGGTGAGAAGGGGGCAGCGGCTGAAGCTGCGCTGGGGAAAGCAGCCCCTTGGGCTGGCAGGGCTTCAGGAGCTGAGGCAGCTGCTCCCAGCTCTCCTGCCTCACCTGCCCCAGGGCTTTGGGTCAGGCCTTTGGCCTGTGGGCCCTGCAGCAGCACGGTGGCCTTGCAGTGCCAGGGTGGTGGTGGCAGTGCAGCCGTCCATGGCTTCCCAGCACTGCCTTGTGTTCCACACAGGCCAAACCTCTACGCAGCGTGTCTCGAAGCCTTCTGAAGCTTCTGGGTGATGCAGATGGAGAGGTGGTCAGCATGTCCCTCTCTCTGTTCAAGAAGATGCTCCAGAAAAAACATCTCCTGATATCTAGCACTTCTGCCCCAAAGCTGGCTGAGGCGCTCCTGCCACTCTTTGACAATGTAAGGCTCTCTGTCCCCAGCCATAGGCACTTGCTGCTGACCAGAAATTTTGTGCTCTCTGGATTTTCAGCTGTTTGCCCAGGAGTACAGGATATTTGATGCTTAAGTATTTTCCTCCTCCTTTCCTCCAGGACAACAGCCAAGTGCAGGCGCTCTCCATTTACCTCTTCCGCAAGATGATGGAGTTGGTAGTGGATGAGGGAAAAAAGCCCTTGAAGACAATTGTGAACCAGAGCCTGCTCCCCCTCTTCTTGCACTGCCATGAGGAGAACCAACACGTGGCAGAGGTGAGGTTTTCTGGGATGCTGCTGGATCCCTGGCAGGGGGCTTGGCTGCCTCCTGCCCTGGCACCTCATGGACTGCAGCCTCCTCCAGGCCTTGGCACAGGGATGTGATTCCGGTGCCCTGGGCTGTGGGGCCATCTCTAGGTCTCTGCTGCTCTCCAGGCCTCTCGGGAAACGCTGCATTGTGCGGCCGGGTTCTTGGAGAAGACGGATCTCCAGAGGGTGCTGAAGACGGAGCAGCCGTTGAAAATTGATGAGTGCCTGGTAAGGAGGGCCTGCAAGCCCCGGCCTCAGCCTGGAGAAGGCCCCTGAGGGCGGCGCTCAGTGTGCGGGGCCGGGCAGCTGTGCCCCTGCCCGCTGCTGCGGCCAGAGGCCGCGGGGGCTCTTCTCCAGGCTCCCGTGGGCCCCAGCCGGGTGCCCATGGAGCCCCGGCCCGGCAGGGCTGCGGGCCGGCACCGCGGCTCCCCGGGCAGCAGCCGGCCCTCTGCCCCCTGCCCTCGGGAGCCCTTGGCCAGCGGCTGCTGGCCGCGCCTCAGGCCTATGCGGCCAGGGGAGGCCGGGGCTGGGCGCAGGCAGCGCCCGGCCCAGGGGCGGAGCCCGCGCCAACCCTTCCCTCCTGCCGCTCTCTGCAGCTGGCAGAGGACAGGAGCCAAGCGGCCCAGCACATGCAGTGGGCCCTGCGGTTCCTGGATAGCCCACAGGAGTCCGTACGGGAGGCGGCCGTCAGGATCATCGGTGAGCCCCGGGCCCGGGCTCCCTCCCCGGCCCGGCCCGCCGCAGCTCGGCCCCAGCCCCGCCTGCTGCCCCGGCAGCGCCGCCGGCAGCGCCGGCTGTGCCGCTGGGGCCGTGACAGGCTCTGTGTTCACAGGCAGCGCCGGGCGGTGCCGCAGGGGGAAGAGGGAAGAGCTCCGGGCCCACAGTCAGGGTGAGTGCGGACACCGGGCTGACAGCGGGGCCTGCCCGGGAGAGCTGCATTGCCTTCGCTCCCTGGGTGCATGAGGGGTGGCCTGGGCAGAGCACAGCGAGCGATTTCAGGGACACTGGTCCGGGGGATTCGTGGCCAGCGTCTTGCAGCTGATCCCGTTTGCCCCCCCCTCTCTTCTGGCCGATGCAAGAGCTGAGTGGGACACCCCTATGTAGTGGTTTTGGTTCACTAATTGATGATTTCCTGGCCAATGTTCCAATTAGTGTGGTAAGTTCCATGCTGGTTAATCACCAGTTCATCCAGTAGAATGTAGTTCATAATTTTCTGTGTGAGATAAGATTAGGAGAAAGGCAAAGCAGGCTCCAAACTTTAAAAGGGTATGAAGAAAAATTTATTAACAGTAACTAAAAGAAGGAGTAATAAGAATCAGAACAAAACCTTCAGAACATTTCTCCTCCCCCTACAACTTTTTCTTTCCCACTGACAATGTAAAGGGACAAAACCAAAATTTTGAGTCACTTTACTACCTCTAGAATAGTCTCTCTTCTGCTCACTTAAGGAGAAATGTCCCTCTTGTTAATGTTATGGAGATTTTCCACAAGAAAGCAGTTCTCTCGTGGCTCTCAATTTCCATCAACAGCAGCCACACTGCAGGGAAATCTGCAATTCTGAAATCGCTCCCATTTTCCACAAGCTTTTCCCACAGCTGTGTTTCTGTGCCGTGTCAACTTATGGGGTACTGTTCTAAAGATGAGCTGTTCAAAGGCAAAGGTTCTCTTTATCTATCTCTAAAATCATCTTCCATCTCTAGCAAGAGAGATCTTCTTCTGTTCCTGGGGGCACAGGATCTTCATCACTCTTCTCTCCATCTCTGTTCAAACTTGTCCTAGAATCATACCTTCATGTCTTATAGGGAAAAAAGTGTCCTTCTCCCTATGTTTACAAGAGGATTTCAGCCTAAAACTAAAGGCATCTCCTCATCCCTCCCATCTGGGACTTGACTTCTTCACTGACCTCAGCCAGGCCTAGGCTGGGTCAGCTGTGTTACCTCTTTGTCGGCCAGAAGGGAAAAGAGAAAGTTCCCAAGTTTAGTTTGTTTGTAACGTGTTTTTCACAGAGGCTTTCATGTACAGCTTTCCTGATTATCAGTTCCCAAAACCAACCCTTGATTTGTTTCCTATTGGACACGGAGGAACCTGCCAGCAGCCTCTCCCAAAACATCATGTCCGTGATGCACAAAGCAGCACACAGTGGCAGGAGCGTCTCCTAGGATTCCTGCAGTTGTGGGTGCTGACTGTGGCTCTCTTCCTCTCTGTTCCAGCCATTTAAGTCCCAAGGAAAGACACTAGTCCATCCCACTGTAACCTGGATATTCACAGCCGATTTGCCAGAAGAGCTGAAGAATTAGGTGCCTCTTCAGGATCCGGTGAAGCAGTTTCCCAAGAACAGCACCAGGAGACACTGAAGAGCAAACCATCTCCCAGTGCCACTGGAGCTCCAGGCACAGCTGATGCCTGGCACAGCTGAGCCTGTGAGAAGCTCCCGTAGCTCCTGCCGTCACCCTGCCTGTTGACAGCTCCCTCCTTCCAGCCCTCATACCCTGCCCATACCCTTTTCTTACCTCCCAGCTCATCCCTTTGCTTTGCTTTTCATTAATAAACCGTTTGGCTTTTTCACTTTGCCTTCATCTCTGTGGAGCTGAAGCAAATCCGGGGCCCTGGGACACACAGGCCCCTGCTGCCGTTCTCTGCCACGCCGTGTTTTGTGCCCAGAGGAACTGGGGCAGGTCAGGCTGGAAAGGTCCCTGTGCTGAAGGTGCAGTTCCACAGCACTGTGCAGTTCCACATCTTGCTGAGCACCTTGGAGCCCCTGAATTTTGGAAGAGCCAACCTGAGTATGCTCTGAAGCCAGCTGAGAGGGCTTCCATGGCAAGCATCCACGGAGGGCAAAGGAGCTTGGAATGCTGGAAGCTTTCAAGAATAGCTTCCTGAAAGCACAGCAGCGCTCCATCCCTGCACAGGATGAGGAAGAGGGCAGCAGCAGAGAGCATCCGGGCTTAGCAGGGAGCTCTGGCTGTGCCTGAGGGCAAATGAAGCAGCAGCACGGTGCCCGAGACTCGGACGCGCGGCCGTGCCGGTGCCCGCAGCGCTGCCAGGCAGTGCCGGGATCCCGGCTGTGCTTCTGCTCCCCACAAGTGAGGAACGGCAGCCCCAAGCTCAGAGCCAGTCCGAAAGCCAGCCAAGGGAGAGCAGAGGGAGGGCACCCTGCCAGTCTCTCTTGGGCATGGCTGCAAAACAGCGCCTGCTGCTTCTTCCTCCGCCTGCGTTTGGGCTGTGCTGGTGGCAGAACCAGCCAGGTTGGGCTCTGTGTTCCAAAGCCTGTTGGGAGCGGGCATGAAAAGCGCGGCGTGCACAGCAGAGAGTCCTGGAAGGTGCTGGCAAGAGCATCCTGCAGGAACAGGGCTCTGGTCCCTGGCCAGGAACAGCCTGGTTTTGGTGCCGTGAGCGCAGGCAGGAGTTGAGGCAGGTGAAGAGGCCATGGGCAGCTTGTGTTTCTGGAGGGCCTGGGGCTGCACCTCTGAACCTGCACCTGGAAACTCACTTGGGGCAATAGGAATTAGAGCTGGAGTGGCTGTCCTGAAAGGACCTGAAGTCATTCAGCCTTGCCAGCGTTTCTTAAAGGTGTGTTGGTGCTCCCCAGGAAAGCTGCACATTTGGGGAAACACCTTTGGAGGAAAGGGGCTTGCTTCTCAAGGAAAGTGCTTCCCAGGGAGCTCCCAGTGAGGCAGGTGCGAGTGTCCCCCTTTGTCTCTCTGTGCTCCTTTCAGTCCTTGAGGCCTGTTGCACATGGCAGTGGGGCAGGGAGAAGGCAGTGAAGAGCAGGTTTGGCATCTGCCTGGACCTGTGGAAACCAACCCAAGCACCTGCAGCAGGATGTGTAATCCCCTTTGGAGAGAGGGTGGGCAGGAGCATCTGTGTCCAGCCAGGAGCCCCAAAGCTCTTTGTGAGAGCTGTGAATTAAAAGGCCTTTGCACACACACTTTTCACATCTTTCCTGTCTGCTGTGTTTCAACTCTTGGCAATATGCATTTGCCTGCTGCTTGGTGGCAGCTGCTGTGGCCCAGGGCCAGCACAGAGCTGGGCTGTGTGGGCAAGGCAGCGTGGAGAGCCTCGGCTGATCTTGGTGCGTCCCTGGCCTCAGCAAAGGCCTCCCAAGGTGTCCTGCTCATTGGCTCTCCCTGTGCATCTTGGAGAGAACAAGGCAGGCATTTCTGGCAGCTGGGCATCAGCCAGCCTTAAAATGGGGGCGTGTGGTGGAGTGAGCCCAGCTGAGATACGCTGAGCGCAGCCCAGTGCTCCTTGCTCCTCTCTGCTGAGCCGGGAGCGTTTGTCTGCTTTCGGGATGGCCCTGGCTGTGTCAGGGCTGCTCCGTGGACACGAGACAGCCGCTCCTGTCCCGCTGGGTCCCAGCAGTGCCTGGCAGCAGCCCTGCACCCACGTCAGGATGCTGGCCAAGAGAGGCCCTGGAAGCTGAGGCAGCTGATTTGAAGCTTTTGCAGATACACACAGGGGATGCCAGCAGCGTTCCCTCAGGATACAGCAGTCCTGAGGGGCCTCCCCAGAGCTGCCTGATGCTTCCCACTCCTTGTGGCACCAGTTGCTTTCCTGTGGGATGTTCTACCTCCCCCAGGAGTGAAGAGGGAGCTGGGGAAAGAGCTTGCCCGGCTGCTCTGGATCCTTTCCCAGCAGCCCTGGCTGAGTGGAGCAGTGCGAGCTGAGCGCAGAGGTGCCCATGGAACAGCCGTGCCCAGGAAGGCTGGCTGGGAAGGATGATCCAGGAACCACAGGCCTGGCAGCCTGGCTTTGCTTCCAGGGAAGGCCTTGGAGCAGACCCTCCTGAGTGCCATCCCACGGCACGTGCAGGGAACCAGGGGCTCTGCTGGAGGCTGGGAAAGCTCTGCGGAGGGACGGGCACAGCTGGGGGTCCTGGTGGGCTGTTGCGGGCTTCTGTGGGGGTGTTTGGGGGGGTGGATGTTGGGGGGCGCGTTGGGGATGGAGTTGTCTGGAAGGTGAGAGGTCTGGGCTGGAATTTGAGTCAGTTTGAAGGCAGCATCTGTGCTTTGGCACAGCTTTGGTGTTGGACGGCAGAAAGAATATCTGTGACTATTTCTTTTACTGGTCCTGTTTCTCCTGCAGGGAACAAGAGGGGAGAGCTGTACTTTATTGGCCACTTAGAGATCTGTACTGGGGGAGGATCGGCCCTTTTGCCATCTCCTCATTTAGTTGGGTTACTGTTGTAACACTGAGGGGTCTTCATTCCTTGAGAGCTTTTATTCCTTAAGAGAATTAGGAGATTATAATCCCTTCATGGAAAACCATTTGCAAACCAAAGAATGGCCTCCCTTTTGGCCTCTCTGTAGTGTTATGTTTTGTAAAGGGACTTCCAGTGGATGATGTTAAGGCATATGTGTTGCTGCTTTGAGATGGGAACAAACTTCAAAATCAATTCCATTCTCTGGGCATTGCTGTTAATTGGAGAAGTTTGCAAATTTTGGAACTACTTGAGCTGAGCAATGGGAATTAAAGCTTTCCTGAAGTGAGGATACTTAAATGTCCTGAGCCCGCAGTGCAGGGCAGTATTTGCTGATGTTTCGAGCCCTTCCTAAAGATCCTGTGGGGCTGCCTTAGACACCTGGGGCCAGGCATTCCTTCCAGCCTGGGCCACTTTGGCTGGGCTGGGGGCGGCCCCAGGGCAGGCGGCAGTAAGGGCCCTGGGTGGCACGCTGCAGCACGGTCACCGTGCCGTGGAATGGAACCCGGTGTCCAAGGGCCCTTTGTGACACCTGGGAAATAGAAGCTTGCCCGGGTGCTGGGAGCAGGCAACGGGGCACAACGGGACAGAGCAGTGCCGTGAGGAGCCCCCGCACAGCACGCTCGTTCGTGTCCCACCCGGAGCTTTTCCGCAGCCTTGTTCCTACAGGTGACCTTGTGGCCAGACTGTGGGACTTGGTGACTCGGAGCTTTTCCGAGGCATCTCCCATTCCTGCGGCCAGTGCCATCAAGTCCAGACCGTGGGCTTTGGTCACCTGAATCATTAACGAGGAGTCTCCTGTGATTTTGGCAGGAGTCCTCAAGACCAGAGTGCAGGATTTGCTGTCCTGCAGCCTTTTTGAAGCTTCCCTGTCGCAGGTGCCTTCAAGGCACAACCGCACTTGTTGCCTTGGCGATATCCTGAGCCATCTCTCTTTAAGGTGCCCTCGAGGCCGAGCTCTAGCATGGCAGGCAGATTCCCCAGCTTGTTGAAAGCGTTCAGGGGGAAAAAAAAGAATGACCCTGGAGCTGCTCCAGCACAACAGCCTGAAGATCTGGAGCAGATTCAGACACTGCAGGGTGGTGAGTAGCAGAGCTGCACCACAGGGCTGATGGCTACAGCCAGCTTGGCCCCATCCCATCCCATCCCATCCCATCCCTGAGGGCATGCCAACGGATAGGATGGAACAGGGGCTGGGCAGACGCCCCTCAGGGGCCATGCTCTAACCCCTGGGCCATCCTGAGGCTCTCCTTGCCTGGGGAGGCTCCTCAGCTCTGGCTGCGCTCGCTCTTTGCCAGATGCAGCCAGGGACCAGACTCCAGAGCAGGAGCCCACCCGTGGCCGCTTCCGCAGAGCAGCGCAGGTACCTGCGGCCATCCCCACCTGGGCCGGGCCTGCTGGCACTGCTCGGCCGGGCCCCACGTTGGAGCAGACCATGGAACGTCCCTCTCTTCTTCCCGCCCTTCCCTTCTGTTGCAGACCCTGCGGAGGTTCCTGCGCCTTCGGCGCACTAAGACCAGCGGCCCCGCGCCCGAGGGCACGGCCGAGCCCGACCCCAGGCCCAGCGAGCTGCGGGCAGAGGCTGCTTCCAGCACAGCGTCCTCTGACCTGGCTGCCAGCTCTGACTGGGAAACCAACAAGGGCTGGGAGGAGGCTGACATGGCCCTGACGGAGGCCATGGCCACCAGCAACACCATCAGCCAGGGCATCCCAGAGACTGAGGCCATGCCCACGCTCACTGTGAGTCCTGGAGCCACTCTGGAGTTTTTCCAGAAGGGTTTTTATTCTCTGCAGCAGCCTGGGGCCAGGGCTGAAGGCCTCTCAGGATCACGTGGCCCCTCAAGCCATGTCCGCTGGGCCCCCTCAGCCCCATCCCAGTGGGCTGGGAAGGCGAGCACTTCTTGGGGGAAGCTGGGCAAGTTGCTGCCTTGGACAGCACTCAAAATCTCCCCCATGCCTCCTCCAGGTGCCAGACATTGTAAGGAGCATCCACCAGAGGCTGGTGTCCCATGGCACTGTGGATGCCAGGCTGCAAAGCGACATTGTGAGGCTGGCTGAAGAACACCCTGCGGACGTGGTGCTGACCCTCCTGCGCTGTGCCCCAACGTGTGACAGGTACGGGGCCCACGTGCCTGCACAGCTCAGGGCTCACCAGCCTTTGGGGCCCACGGCCCTGCACAGCCTGTGCTATGGGCTCTGCCAGACAGGCAGAGAGGTCCAGGACCCTGGGGCCCCTCTGTTTCCCGAGCCTGCTGCCAATGCTCCCTCCCTGCCCCTCAGGGCACCGGGGCTCTGTCACCTGGGCCCCCACAGCTGCACAGGGCATGGTACTGGGACTGAGATGCCCCTGACACAGAGCTCTGATCCCACAGAGCTGCTACAATGATATGGAGAACCATTGGCTCGTCACGAGTAACAGTGGAGAAAGTGCTGCCAACACTGGTCCGGGTAATGGAGGATTGGCCACTGCACAGCGCATGCACCTCTGATGGGGATGACACAAATGTTTCTGCCCTGGCTGTGAGTTTCTGGAACTGGCCTCTGCTTGCCCCTCGGTCACCTCCCCAGCAGCTCTCCATCCTCTCCATGCCTCAGGCGCTGGGCTGAACCCTGGGCTAGGGGCAGGCTCAGGGGGCACCAGGCCCGCTGCTCCTCCTGCATGTGCCCTTGGGCCCTGCCCCATGGACACCTCGGCACTGAGTCCTGTCTTGGGCTGCTTCTTTTGCAGGCAACTCTGGTGATCTGGGTGATGGTCCAGGTGCCTCAGTACCATGAGGCAACGATTCATTCTTTCTACCCTCTGTTTGTGGCTCTGCTCTTCCATGTTGCCATCACCACACAGCAGATGCCACCAGAGGAAGTCGATACCTTCTGGAGAGCATGCCAGGAGGAGCACCGCCTTCCCAGCAAGCTTAACAGGTCCCAGTCCTCCTGGCCTTCCCATGCCCTTGTGGCCAGTGCCAGTGCTCCCAGTGTGACCTGGGCTTTGCTCTGCACACAGGTTTGCAGTGCAGGCCATGAAGGCTCTGCTCTACCTACTGCACTGTGACAAAGAGGTGATGTCTATGGAGCGCAAGTGTGGCTGGGACACGCTGCTGTGTGCTCACACCCAGCACTATGCCATGGGTCTGCTGGCCAGGTGAGACCCCCTTGTCCCCATTGCCCCCGGCATTTGTGCCCTGTGCCCCGCTCAGTCCCTGTGGTCATGGGCCAGAGAGCCTCGTCACTGAGGGACGGCCAAGGAGACTGGAAAAGGCTGGGAGAGGAGGGTGCCCAGAAGGGGCCACCTCCCAGAGCACCCACATGCCCTCCAGGGATGCTGGGGAAAGACCAGACCTCTGTGAGTCAGTCCTGGGAGATGTTTGCCCCCCCACCTCAGAGTCTTGGTGCCTTTTTTCCCCGCTAGGGAGATGCGTTATGCCTTGACCCCCCTGTGTTCCCATGTTGCATATCGCCTTCTCCTGCTGCTCAGCAGTGAAAAGCCAAGGTGGGATCTGCCCTTGCTGGCATTCCTTGTGGAGGTGAGCCTCAAGGCCAGCGCTGCCTGGCTGAGCTGCCTCCCAGCTCTCTGCCCTCTCACAGCCACAGCTGCCTGGGACGGTGCCCGTGCCCTGTGGTGCTGCTGCTGCTGCTGCCTGGGCCCAGCCCTGTGCGCTTCTGAGCTCCTGCTGGCCGGCTCCCCTGTCACTGCCCTGTGCCTTGCAGGTCCTCGAGTGCCTGGACTTGAGGAAATGTGCTCTCACTGTCGTGAAGATCATGTCAAGTTGCCTGCAGAGCAAGTGCAGGGAGAGGCGTCGCCTGGCCCTCAGAGGCCTCGTGGTGCTCAGCAAGGATCCCTCGATGGTGAGAAGGGGGCAGCGGCTGAAGCTGCGCTGGGGAAAGCAGCCCCTTGGGCTGGCAGGGCTTCAGGAGCTGAGGCAGCTGCTCCCAGCTCTCCTGCCTCACCTGCCCCAGGGCTTTGGGTCAGGCCTTTGGCCTGTGGGCCCTGCAGCAGCACGGTGGCCTTGCAGTGCCAGGGTGGTGGTGGCAGTGCAGCCGTCCATGGCTTCCCGGCACTGCCTTGTGTTCCACACAGGCCAAACCTCTACGCAGCGTGTCTCGAAGCCTTCTGAAGCTTCTGGGTGATGCAGATGGAGAGGTGGTCAGCATGTCCCTCTCTCTGTTCAAGAAGATGCTCCAGAAAAAACATCTCCTGATATCTAGCACTTCTGCCCCAAAGCTGGCTGAGGCGCTCCTGCCACTCTTTGACAATGTAAGGCTCTGTGTCCCCAGCCATAGGCACTTGCTGCTGACCAGAAATTTTGTGCTCTCTGGATTTTCAGCTGTTTGCCCAGGAGTACAGGATATTTGATGCTTAAGTATTTTCCTCCTCCTTTCCTCCAGGACAACAGCCAAGTGCAGGCGCTCTCCATTTACCTCTTCCGCAAGATGATGGAGTTGGTAGTGGATGAGGGAAAAAAGCCCTTGAAGACAATTGTGAACCAGAGCCTGCTCCCCCTCTTCTTGCACTGCCATGAGGAGAACCAACACGTGGCAGAGGTGAGGTTTTCTGGGATGCTGCTGGATCCCTGGCAGGGGGCTTGGCTGCCTCCTGCCCTGGCACCTCATGGACTGCAGCCTCCTCCAGGCCTTGGCACAGGGATGTGATTCCGGTGCCCTGGGCTGTGGGGCCATCTCTAGGTCTCTGCTGCTCTCCAGGCCTCTCGGGAAACGCTGCATTGTGCGGCCGGGTTCTTGGAGAAGACGGATCTCCAGAGGGTGCTGAAGACGGAGCAGCCGTTGAAAATTGATGAGTGCCTGGTAAGGAGGGCCTGCAAGCCCCGGCCTCAGCCTGGAGAAGGCCCCTGAGGGCGGCGCTCAGTGTGCGGGGCCGGGCAGCTGTGCCCCTGCCCGCTGCTGCGGCCAGAGGCCGCGGGGGCTCTTCTCCAGGCTCCCGTGGGCCCCAGCCGGGTGCCCATGGAGCCCCGGCCCGGCAGGGCTGCGGGCCGGCACCGCGGCTCCCCGGGCAGCAGCCGGCCCTCTGCCCCCTGCCCTCGGGAGCCCTTGGCCAGCGGCTGCTGGCCGCGCCTCAGGCCTGTGCGGCCAGGGGAGGCCGGGGCTGGGCGCAGGCAGCGCCCGGCCCAGGGGCGGAGCCCGCGCCAACCCTTCCCTCCTGCCGCTCTCTGCAGCTGGCAGAGGACAGGAGCCAAGCGGCCCAGCACATGCAGTGGGCCCTGCGGTTCCTGGATAGCCCACAGGAGTCCGTACGGGAGGCGGCCGTCAGGATCATCGGTGAGCCCCGGGCCCGGGCTCCCTCCCCGGCCCGGCCCGCCGCAGCTCGGCCCCAGCCCCGCCTGCTGCCCCGGCAGCGCCGCCGGCAGCGCCGGCTGTGCCGCTGGGGCCGTGACAGGCTCTGTGTTCACAGGCAGCGCCGGGCGGTGCCGCAGGGGGAAGAGGGAAGAGCTCCGGGCCCACAGTCAGGGTGAGTGCGGACACCGGGCTGACAGCGGGGCCTGCCCGGGAGAGCTGCATTGCCTTCGCTCCCTGGGTGCATGAGGGGTGGCCTGGGCAGAGCACAGCGAGCGATTTCAGGGACACTGGTCCGGGGGATTCGTGGCCAGCGTCTTGCAGCTGATCCCGTTTGCCCCCCCCTCTCTTCTGGCCGATGCAAGAGCTGAGTGGGACACCCCTATGTAGTGGTTTTGGTTCACTAATTGATGATTTCCTGGCCAATGTTCCAATTAGTGTGGTAAGTTCCATGCTGGTTAATCACCAGTTCATCCAGTAGAATGTAGTTCATAATTTTCTGTGTGAGATAAGATTAGGAGAAAGGCAAAGCAGGCTCCAAACTTTAAAAGGGTATGAAGAAAAATTTATTAACAGTAACTAAAAGAAGGAGTAATAAGAATCAGAACAAAACCTTCAGAACATTTCTCCTCCCCCTACAACTTTTTCTTTCCCACTGACAATGTAAAGGGACAAAACCAAAATTTTGAGTCACTTTACTACCTCTAGAATAGTCTCTCTTCTGCTCACTTAAGGAGAAATGTCCCTCTTGTTAATGTTATGGAGATTTTCCACAAGAAAGCAGTTCTCTCGTGGCTCTCAATTTCCATCAACAGCAGCCACACTGCAGGGAAATCTGCAATTCTGAAATCGCTCCCATTTTCCACAAGCTTTTCCCACAGCTGTGTTTCTGTGCCGTGTCAACTTATGGGGTACTGTTCTAAAGATGAGCTGTTCAAAGGCAAAGGTTCTCTTTATCTATCTCTAAAATCATCTTCCATCTCTAGCAAGAGAGATCTTCTTCTGTTCCTGGGGGCACAGGATCTTCATCACTCTTCTCTCCATCTCTGTTCAAACTTGTCCTAGAATCATACCTTCATGTCTTATAGGGAAAAAAGTGTCCTTCTCCCTATGTTTACAAGAGGATTTCAGCCTAAAACTAAAGGCATCTCCTCATCCCTCCCATCTGGGACTTGACTTCTTCACTGACCTCAGCCAGGCCTAGGCTGGGTCAGCTGTGTTACCTCTTTGTCGGCCAGAAGGGAAAAGAGAAAGTTCCCAAGTTTAGTTTGTTTGTAACGTGTTTTTCACAGAGGCTTTCATGTACAGCTTTCCTGATTATCAGTTCCCAAAACCAACCCTTGATTTGTTTCCTATTGGACACGGAGGAACCTGCCAGCAGCCTCTCCCAAAACATCATGTCCGTGATGCACAAAGCAGCACACAGTGGCAGGAGCGTCTCCTAGGATTCCTGCAGTTGTGGGTGCTGACTGTGGCTCTCTTCCTCTCTGTTCCAGCCATTTAAGTCCCAAGGAAAGACACTAGTCCATCCCACTGTAACCTGGATATTCACAGCCGATTTGCCAGAAGAGCTGAAGAATTAGGTGCCTCTTCAGGATCCGGTGAAGCAGTTTCCCAAGAACAGCACCAGGAGACACTGAAGAGCAAACCATCTCCCAGTGCCACTGGAGCTCCAGGCACAGCTGATGCCTGGCACAGCTGAGCCTGTGAGAAGCTCCCGTAGCTCCTGCCGTCACCCTGCCTGTTGACAGCTCCCTCCTTCCAGCCCTCATACCCTGCCCATACCCTTTTCTTACCTCCCAGCTCATCCCTTTGCTTTGCTTTTCATTAATAAACCGTTTGGCTTTTTCACTTTGCCTTCATCTCTGTGGAGCTGAAGCAAATCCGGGGCCCTGGGACACACAGGCCCCTGCTGCCGTTCTCTGCCACGCCGTGTTTTGTGCCCAGAGGAACTGGGGCAGGTCAGGCTGGAAAGGTCCCTGTGCTGAAGGTGCAGTTCCACAGCACTGTGCAGTTCCACATCTTGCTGAGCACCTTGGAGCCCCTGAATTTTGGAAGAGCCAACCTGAGTATGCTCTGAAGCCAGCTGAGAGGGCTTCCATGGCAAGCATCCACGGAGGGCAAAGGAGCTTGGAATGCTGGAAGCTTTCAAGAATAGCTTCCTGAAAGCACAGCAGCGCTCCATCCCTGCACAGGATGAGGAAGAGGGCAGCAGCAGAGAGCATCCGGGCTTAGCAGGGAGCTCTGGCTGTGCCTGAGGGCAAATGAAGCAGCAGCACGGTGCCCGAGACTCGGACGCGCGGCCGTGCCGGTGCCCGCAGCGCTGCCAGGCAGTGCCGGGATCCCGGCTGTGCTTCTGCTCCCCACAAGTGAGGAACGGCAGCCCCAAGCTCAGAGCCAGTCCGAAAGCCAGCCAAGGGAGAGCAGAGGGAGGGCACCCTGCCAGTCTCTCTTGGGCATGGCTGCAAAACAGCGCCTGCTGCTTCTTCCTCCGCCTGCGTTTGGGCTGTGCTGGTGGCAGAACCAGCCAGGTTGGGCTCTGTGTTCCAAAGCCTGTTGGGAGCGGGCATGAAAAGCGCGGCGTGCACAGCAGAGAGTCCTGGAAGGTGCTGGCAAGAGCATCCTGCAGGAACAGGGCTCTGGTCCCTGGCCAGGAACAGCCTGGTTTTGGTGCCGTGAGCGCAGGCAGGAGTTGAGGCAGGTGAAGAGGCCATGGGCAGCTTGTGTTTCTGGAGGGCCTGGGGCTGCACCTCTGAACCTGCACCTGGAAACTCACTTGGGGCAATAGGAATTAGAGCTGGAGTGGCTGTCCTGAAAGGACCTGAAGTCATTCAGCCTTGCCAGCGTTTCTTAAAGGTGTGTTGGTGCTCCCCAGGAAAGCTGCACATTTGGGGAAACACCTTTGGAGGAAAGGGGCTTGCTTCTCAAGGAAAGTGCTTCCCAGGGAGCTCCCAGTGAGGCAGGTGCGAGTGTCCCCCTTTGTCTCTCTGTGCTCCTTTCAGTCCTTGAGGCCTGTTGCACATGGCAGTGGGGCAGGGAGAAGGCAGTGAAGAGCAGGTTTGGCATCTGCCTGGACCTGTGGAAACCAACCCAAGCACCTGCAGCAGGATGTGTAATCCCCTTTGGAGAGAGGGTGGGCAGGAGCATCTGTGTCCAGCCAGGAGCCCCAAAGCTCTTTGTGAGAGCTGTGAATTAAAAGGCCTTTGCACACACACTTTTCACATCTTTCCTGTCTGCTGTGTTTCAACTCTTGGCAATATGCATTTGCCTGCTGCTTGGTGGCAGCTGCTGTGGCCCAGGGCCAGCACAGAGCTGGGCTGTGTGGGCAAGGCAGCGTGGAGAGCCTCGGCTGATCTTGGTGCGTCCCTGGCCTCAGCAAAGGCCTCCCAAGGTGTCCTGCTCATTGGCTCTCCCTGTGCATCTTGGAGAGAACAAGGCAGGCATTTCTGGCAGCTGGGCATCAGCCAGCCTTAAAATGGGGGCGTGTGGTGGAGTGAGCCCAGCTGAGATACGCTGAGCGCAGCCCAGTGCTCCTTGCTCCTCTCTGCTGAGCCGGGAGCGTTTGTCTGCTTTCGGGATGGCCCTGGCTGTGTCAGGGCTGCTCCGTGGACACGAGACAGCCGGTCCTGTCCCGCTGGGTCCCAGCAGTGCCTGGCAGCAGCCCTGCACCCACGTCAGGATGCTGGCCAAGAGAGGCCCTGGAAGCTGAGGCAGCTGATTTGAAGCTTTTGCAGATACACACAGGGGATGCCAGCAGCGTTCCCTCAGGATACAGCAGTCCTGAGGGGCCTCCCCAGAGCTGCCTGATGCTTCCCACTCCTTGTGGCACCAGTTGCTTTCCTGTGGGATGTTCTACCTCCCCCAGGAGTGAAGAGGGAGCTGGGGAAAGAGCTTGCCCGGCTGCTCTGGATCCTTTCCCAGCAGCCCTGGCTGAGTGGAGCAGTGCGAGCTGAGCGCAGAGGTGCCCATGGAACAGCCGTGCCCAGGAAGGCTGGCTGGGAAGGATGATCCAGGAACCACAGGCCTGGCAGCCTGGCTTTGCTGCCAGGGAAGGCCTTGGAGCAGACCCTCCTGAGTGCCATCCCACGGCACGTGCAGGGAACCAGGGGCTCTGCTGGAGGCTGGGAAAGCTCTGCGGAGGGACGGGCACAGCTGGGGGTCCTGGTGGGCTGTTGCGGGCTTCTGTGGGGGTGTTTGTGGGGGTGGATGTTGGGGGGCGCGTTGGGGATGGAGTTGTCTGGAAGGTGAGAGGTCTGGGCTGGAATTTGAGTCAGTTTGAAGGCAGCATCTGTGCTTTGGCACAGCTTTGGTGTTGGACGGCAGAAAGAATATCTGTGACTATTTCTTTTACTGGTCCTGTTTCTCCTGCAGGGAACAAGAGGGGAGAGCTGTACTTTATTGGCCACTTAGAGATCTGTACTGGGGGAGGATCGGCCCTTTTGCCATCTCCTCATTTAGTTGGGTTACTGTTGTAACACTGAGGGGTCTTCATTCCTTGAGAGCTTTTATTCCTTAAGAGAATTAGGAGATTATAATCCCTTCATGGAAAACCATTTGCAAACCAAAGAATGGCCTCCCTTTTGGCCTCTCTGTAGTGTTATGTTTTGTAAAGGGACTTCCAGTGGATGATGTTAAGGCATATGTGTTGCTGCTTTGAGATGGGAACAAACTTCAAAATCAATTCCATTCTCTGGGCATTGCTGTTAATTGGAGAAGTTTGCAAATTTTGGAACTACTTGAGCTGAGCAATGGGAATTAAAGCTTTCCTGAAGTGAGGATACTTAAATGTCCTGAGCCCGCAGTGCAGGGCAGTATTTGCTGATGTTTCGAGCCCTTCCTAAAGATCCTGTGGGGCTGCCTTAGACACCTGGGGCCAGGCATTCCTTCCAGCCTGGGCCACTTTGGCTGGGCTGGGGGCGGCCCCAGGGCAGGCGGCAGTAAGGGCCCTGGGTGGCACGCTGCAGCACGGTCACCGTGCCGTGGAATGGAACCCGGTGTCCAAGGGCCCTTTGTGACACCTGGGAAATAGAAGCTTGCCCGGGTGCTGGGAGCAGGCAACGGGGCACAACGGGACAGAGCAGTGCCGTGAGGAGCCCCCGCACAGCACGCTCGTTCGTGTCCCACCCGGAGCTTTTCCGCAGCCTTGTTCCTACAGGTGACCTTGTGGCCAGACTGTGGGACTTGGTGACTCGGAGCTTTTCCGAGGCATCTCCCATTCCTGCGGCCAGTGCCATCAAGTCCAGACCGTGGGCTTTGGTCACCTGAATCATTAACGAGGAGTCTCCTGTGATTTTGGCAGGAGTCCTCAAGACCAGAGTGCAGGATTTGCTGTCCTGCAGCCTTTTTGAAGCTTCCCTGTCGCAGGTGCCTTCAAGGCACAACCGCACTTGTTGCCTTGGCGATATCCTGAGCCATCTCTCTTTAAGGTGCCCTCGAGGCCGAGCTCTAGCATGGCAGGCAGATTCCCCAGCTTGTTGAAAGCGTTCAGGGGGAAAAAAAAGAATGACCCTGGAGCTGCTCCAGCACAACAGCCTGAAGATCTGGAGCAGATTCAGACACTGCAGGGTGGTGAGTAGCAGAGCTGCACCACAGGGCTGATGGCTACAGCCAGCTTGGCCCCATCCCATCCCATCCCATCCCATCCCTGAGGGCATGCCAACGGATAGGATGGAACAGGGGCTGGGCAGACGCCCCTCAGGGGCCATGCTCTAACCCCTGGGCCATCCTGAGGCTCTCCTTGCCTGGGGAGGCTCCTCAGCTCTGGCTGCGCTCGCTCTTTGCCAGATGCAGCCAGGGACCAGACTCCAGAGCAGGAGCCCACCCGTGGCCGCTTCCGCAGAGCAGCGCAGGTACCTGCGGCCATCCCCACCTGGGCCGGGCCTGCTGGCACTGCTCGGCCGGGCCCCACGTTGGAGCAGACCATGGAACGTCCCTCTCTTCTTCCCGCCCTTCCCTTCTGTTGCAGACACTGCGGAGGTTCCTGCGCCTTCGGCGCACTAAGACCAGCGGCCCCGCGCCCGAGGGCACGGCCGAGCCCGACCCCAGGCCCAGCGAGCTGCGGGCAGAGGCTGCTTCCAGCACAGCGTCCTCTGACCTGGCTGCCAGCTCTGACTGGGAAACCAACAAGGGCTGGGAGGAGGCTGACATGGCCCTGACGGAGGCCATGGCCACCAGCAACACCATCAGCCAGGGCATCCCAGAGACTGAGGCCATGCCCACGCTCACTGTGAGTCCTGGAGCCACTCTGGAGTTTTTCCAGAAGGGTTTTTATTCTCTGCAGCAGCCTGGGGCCAGGGCTGAAGGCCTCTCAGGATCACGTGGCCCCTCAAGCCATGTCCGCTGGGCCCCCTCAGCCCCATCCCAGTGGGCTGGGAAGGCGAGCACTTCTTGGGGGAAGCTGGGCAAGTTGCTGCCTTGGACAGCACTCAAAATCTCCCCCATGCCTCCTCCAGGTGCCAGACATTGTAAGGAGCATCCACCAGAGGCTGGTGTCCCATGGCACTGTGGATGCCAGGCTGCAAAGCGACATTGTGAGGCTGGCTGAAGAACACCCTGCGGACGTGGTGCTGACCCTCCTGCGCTGTGCCCCAACGTGTGACAGGTACGGGGCCCACGTGCCTGCACAGCTCAGGGCTCACCAGCCTTTGGGGCCCACGGCCCTGCACAGCCTGTGCTATGGGCTCTGCCAGACAGGCAGAGAGGTCCAGGACCCTGGGGCCCCTCTGTTTCCCGAGCCTGCTGCCAATGCTCCCTCCCTGCCCCTCAGGGCACCGGGGCTCTGTCACCTGGGCCCCCACAGCTGCACAGGGCATGGTACTGGGACTGAGATGCCCCTGACACAGAGCTCTGATCCCACAGAGCTGCTACAATGATATGGAGAACCATTGGCTCGTCACGAGTAACAGTGGAGAAAGTGCTGCCAACACTGGTCCGGGTAATGGAGGATTGGCCACTGCACAGCGCATGCACCTCTGATGGGGATGACACAAATGTTTCTGCCCTGGCTGTGAGTTTCTGGAACTGGCCTCTGCTTGCCCCTCGGTCACCTCCCCAGCAGCTCTCCATCCTCTCCATGCCTCAGGCGCTGGGCTGAACCCTGGGCTAGGGGCAGGCTCAGGGGGCACCAGGCCCGCTGCTCCTCCTGCATGTGCCCTTGGGCCCTGCCCCATGGACACCTCGGCACTGAGTCCTGTCTTGGGCTGCTTCTTTTGCAGGCAACTCTGGTGATCTGGGTGATGGTCCAGGTGCCTCAGTACCATGAGGCAACGATTCATTCTTTCTACCCTCTGTTTGTGGCTCTGCTCTTCCATGTTGCCATCACCACACAGCAGATGCCACCAGAGGAAGTCGATACCTTCTGGAGAGCATGCCAGGAGGAGCACCGCCTTCCCAGCAAGCTTAACAGGTCCCAGTCCTCCTGGCCTTCCCATGCCCTTGTGGCCAGTGCCAGTGCTCCCAGTGTGACCTGGGCTTTGCTCTGCACACAGGTTTGCAGTGCAGGCCATGAAGGCTCTGCTCTACCTACTGCACTGTGACAAAGAGGTGATGTCTATGGAGCGCAAGTGTGGCTGGGACACGCTGCTGTGTGCTCACACCCAGCACTATGCCATGGGTCTGCTGGCCAGGTGAGACCCCCTTGTCCCCATTGCCCCCGGCATTTGTGCCCTGTGCCCCGCTCAGTCCCTGTGGTCATGGGCCAGAGAGCCTCGTCACTGAGGGACGGCCAAGGAGACTGGAAAAGGCTGGGAGAGGAGGGTGCCCAGAAGGGGCCACCTCCCAGAGCACCCACATGCCCTCCAGGGATGCTGGGGAAAGACCAGACCTCTGTGAGTCAGTCCTGGGAGATGTTTGCCCCCCCACCTCAGAGTCTTGGTGCCTTTTTTCCCCGCTAGGGAGATGCGTTATGCCTTGACCCCCCTGTGTTCCCATGTTGCATATCGCCTTCTCCTGCTGCTCAGCAGTGAAAAGCCAAGGTGGGATCTGCCCTTGCTGGCATTCCTTGTGGAGGTGAGCCTCAAGGCCAGCGCTGCCTGGCTGAGCTGCCTCCCAGCTCTCTGCCCTCTCACAGCCACAGCTGCCTGGGACGGTGCCCGTGCCCTGTGGTGCTGCTGCTGCTGCTGCCTGGGCCCAGCCCTGTGCGCTTCTGAGCTCCTGCTGGCCGGCTCCCCTGTCACTGCCCTGTGCCTTGCAGGTCCTCGAGTGCCTGGACTTGAGGAAATGTGCTCTCACTGTCGTGAAGATCATGTCAAGTTGCCTGCAGAGCAAGTGCAGGGAGAGGCGTCGCCTGGCCCTCAGAGGCCTCGTGGTGCTCAGCAAGGATCCCTCGATGGTGAGAAGGGGGCAGCGGCTGAAGCTGCGCTGGGGAAAGCAGCCCCTTGGGCTGGCAGGGCTTCAGGAGCTGAGGCAGCTGCTCCCAGCTCTCCTGCCTCACCTGCCCCAGGGCTTTGGGTCAGGCCTTTGGCCTGTGGGCCCTGCAGCAGCACGGTGGCCTTGCAGTGCCAGGGTGGTGGTGGCAGTGCAGCCGTCCATGGCTTCCCAGCACTGCCTTGTGTTCCACACAGGCCAAACCTCTACGCAGCGTGTCTCGAAGCCTTCTGAAGCTTCTGGGTGATGCAGATGGAGAGGTGGTCAGCATGTCCCTCTCTCTGTTCAAGAAGATGCTCCAGAAAAAACATCTCCTGATATCTAGCACTTCTGCCCCAAAGCTGGCTGAGGCGCTCCTGCCACTCTTTGACAATGTAAGGCTCTGTGTCCCCAGCCATAGGCACTTGCTGCTGACCAGAAATTTTGTGCTCTCTGGATTTTCAGCTGTTTGCCCAGGAGTACAGGATATTTGATGCTTAAGTATTTTCCTCCTCCTTTCCTCCAGGACAACAGCCAAGTGCAGGCGCTCTCCATTTACCTCTTCCGCAAGATGATGGAGTTGGTAGTGGATGAGGGAAAAAAGCCCTTGAAGACAATTGTGAACCAGAGCCTGCTCCCCCTCTTCTTGCACTGCCATGAGGAGAACCAACACGTGGCAGAGGTGAGGTTTTCTGGGATGCTGCTGGATCCCTGGCAGGGGGCTTGGCTGCCTCCTGCCCTGGCACCTCATGGACTGCAGCCTCCTCCAGGCCTTGGCACAGGGATGTGATTCCGGTGCCCTGGGCTGTGGGGCCATCTCTGGGTCTCTGCTGCTCTCCAGGCCTCTCGGGAAACGCTGCATTGTGCGGCCGGGTTCTTGGAGAAGACGGATCTCCAGAGGGTGCTGAAGACGGAGCAGCCGTTGAAAATTGATGAGTGCCTGGTAAGGAGGGCCTGCAAGCCCCGGCCTCAGCCTGGAGAAGGCCCCTGAGGGCGGCGCTCAGTGTGCGGGGCCGGGCAGCTGTGCCCCTGCCCGCTGCTGCGGCCAGAGGCCGCGGGGGCTCTTCTCCAGGCTCCCGTGGGCCCCAGCCGGGTGCCCATGGAGCCCCGGCCCGGCAGGGCTGCGGGCCGGCACCGCGGCTCCCCGGGCAGCAGCCGGCCCTCTGCCCCCTGCCCTCGGGAGCCCTTGGCCAGCGGCTGCTGGCCGCGCCTCAGGCCTGTGCGGCCAGGGGAGGCCGGGGCTGGGCGCAGGCAGCGCCCGGCCCAGGGGCGGAGCCCGCGCCAACCCTTCCCTCCTGCCGCTCTCTGCAGCTGGCAGAGGACAGGAGCCAAGCGGCCCAGCACATGCAGTGGGCCCTGCGGTTCCTGGATAGCCCACAGGAGTCCGTACGGGAGGCGGCCGTCAGGATCATCGGTGAGCCCCGGGCCCGGGCTCCCTCCCCGGCCCGGCCCGCCGCAGCTCGGCCCCAGCCCCGCCTGCTGCCCCGGCAGCGCCGCCGGCAGCGCCGGCTGTGCCGCTGGGGCCGTGACAGGCTCTGTGTTCACAGGCAGCGCCGGGCGGTGCCGCAGGGGGAAGAGGGAAGAGCTCCGGGCCCACAGTCAGGGTGAGTGCGGACACCGGGCTGACAGCGGGGCCTGCCCGGGAGAGCTGCATTGCCTTCGCTCCCTGGGTGCATGAGGGGTGGCCTGGGCAGAGCACAGCGAGCGATTTCAGGGACACTGGTCCGGGGGATTCGTGGCCAGCGTCTTGCAGCTGATCCCGTTTGCCCCCCCCTCTCTTCTGGCCGATGCAAGAGCTGAGTGGGACACCCCTATGTAGTGGTTTTGGTTCACTAATTGATGATTTCCTGGCCAATGTTCCAATTAGTGTGGTAAGTTCCATGCTGGTTAATCACCAGTTCATCCAGTAGAATGTAGTTCATAATTTTCTGTGTGAGATAAGATTAGGAGAAAGGCAAAGCAGGCTCCAAACTTTAAAAGGGTATGAAGAAAAATTTATTAACAGTAACTAAAAGAAGGAGTAATAAGAATCAGAACAAAACCTTCAGAACATTTCTCCTCCCCCTACAACTTTTTCTTTCCCACTGACAATGTAAAGGGACAAAACCAAAATTTTGAGTCACTTTACTACCTCTAGAATAGTCTCTCTTCTGCTCACTTAAGGAGAAATGTCCCTCTTGTTAATGTTATGGAGATTTTCCACAAGAAAGCAGTTCTCTCGTGGCTCTCAATTTCCATCAACAGCAGCCACACTGCAGGGAAATCTGCAATTCTGAAATCGCTCCCATTTTCCACAAGCTTTTCCCACAGCTGTGTTTCTGTGCCGTGTCAACTTATGGGGTACTGTTCTAAAGATGAGCTGTTCAAAGGCAAAGGTTCTCTTTATCTATCTCTAAAATCATCTTCCATCTCTAGCAAGAGAGATCTTCTTCTGTTCCTGGGGGCACAGGATCTTCATCACTCTTCTCTCCATCTCTGTTCAAACTTGTCCTAGAATCATACCTTCATGTCTTATAGGGAAAAAAGTGTCCTTCTCCCTATGTTTACAAGAGGATTTCAGCCTAAAACTAAAGGCATCTCCTCATCCCTCCCATCTGGCACTTGACTTCTTCACTGACCTCAGCCAGGCCTAGGCTGGGTCAGCTGTGTTACCTCTTTGTCGGCCAGAAGGGAAAAGAGAAAGTTCCCAAGTTTAGTTTGTTTGTAACGTGTTTTTCACAGAGGCTTTCATGTACAGCTTTCCTGATTATCAGTTCCCAAAACCAACCCTTGATTTGTTTCCTATTGGACACGGAGGAACCTGCCAGCAGCCTCTCCCAAAACATCATGTCCGTGATGCACAAAGCAGCACACAGTGGCAGGAGCGTCTCCTAGGATTCCTGCAGTTGTGGGTGCTGACTGTGGCTCTCTTCCTCTCTGTTCCAGCCATTTAAGTCCCAAGGAAAGACACTAGTCCATCCCACTGTAACCTGGATATTCACAGCCGATTTGCCAGAAGAGCTGAAGAATTAGGTGCCTCTTCAGGATCCGGTGAACCAGTTTCCCAAGAACAGCACCAGGAGACACTGAAGAGCAAACCATCTCCCAGTGCCACTGGAGCTCCAGGCACAGCTGATGCCTGGCACAGCTGAGCCTGTGAGAAGCTCCCGTAGCTCCTGCCGTCACCCTGCCTGTTGACAGCTCCCTCCTTCCAGCCCTCAGACCCTGCCCATACCCTTTTCTTACCTCCCAGCTCATCCCTTTGCTTTGCTTTTCATTAATAAACCGTTTGGCTTTTTCACTTTGCCTTCATCTCTGTGGAGCTGAAGCAAATCCGGGGCCCTGGGACACACAGGCCCCTGCTGCCGTTCTCTGCCACGCCGTGTTTTGTGCCCAGAGGAACTGGGGCAGGTCAGGCTGGAAAGGTCCCTGTGCTGAAGGTGCAGTTCCACAGCACTGTGCAGTTCCACATCTTGCTGAGCACCTTGGAGCCCCTGAATTTTGGAAGAGCCAACCTGAGTATGCTCTGAAGCCAGCTGAGAGGGCTTCCATGGCAAGCATCCACGGAGGGCAAAGGAGCTTGGAATGCTGGAAGCTTTCAAGAATAGCTTCCTGAAAGCACAGCAGCGCTCCATCCCTGCACAGGATGAGGAAGAGGGCAGCATCAGAGAGCATCCGGGCTTAGCAGGGAGCTCTGGCTGTGCCTGAGGGCAAATGAAGCAGCAGCACGGTGCCCGAGACTCGGACGCGCGGCCGTGCCGGTGCCCGCAGCGCTGCCAGGCAGTGCCGGGATCCCGGCTGTGCTTCTGCTCCCCACAAGTGAGGAACGGCAGCCCCAAGCTCAGAGCCAGTCCGAAAGCCAGCCAAGGGAGAGCAGAGGGAGGGCACCCTGCCAGTCTCTCTTGGGCATGGCTGCAAAACAGCGCCTGCTGCTTCTTCCTCCGCCTGCGTTTGGGCTGTGCTGGTGGCAGAACCAGCCAGGTTGGGCTCTGTGTTCCAAAGCCTGTTGGGAACGGGCATGAAAAGCGCGGCGTGCACAGCAGAGAGTCCTGGAAGGTGCTGGCAAGAGCATCCTGCAGGAACAGGGCTCTGGTCCCTGGCCAGGAACAGCCTGGTTTTGGTGCCGTGAGCGCAGGCAGGAGTTGAGGCAGGTGAAGAGGCCATGGGCAGCTTGTGTTTCTGGAGGGCCTGGGGCTGCACCTCTGAACCTGCACCTGGAAACTCACTTGGGGCAATAGGAATTAGAGCTGGAGTGGCTGTCCTGAAAGGACCTGAAGTCATTCAGCCTTGCCAGCGTTTCTTAAAGGTGTGTTGGTGCTCCCCAGGAAAGCTGCACATTTGGGGAAACACCTTTGGAGGAAAGGGGCTTGCTTCTCAAGGAAAGTGCTTCCCAGGGAGCTCCCAGTGAGGCAGGTGCGAGTGTCCCCCTTTGTCTCTCTGTGCTCCTTTCAGTCCTTGAGGCCTGTTGCACATGGCAGTGGGGCAGGGAGAAGGCAGTGAAGAGCAGGTTTGGCATCTGCCTGGACCTGTGGAAACCAACCCAAGCACCTGCAGCAGGATGTGTAATCCCCTTTGGAGAGAGGGTGGGCAGGAGCATCTGTGTCCAGCCAGGAGCCCCAAAGCTCTTTGTGAGAGCTGTGAATTAAAAGGCCTTTGCACACACACTTTTCACATCTTTCCTGTCTGCTGTGTTTCAACTCTTGGCAATATGCATTTGCCTGCTGCTTGGTGGCAGCTGCTGTGGCCCAGGGCCAGCACAGAGCTGGGCTGTGTGGGCAAGGCAGCGTGGAGAGCCTCGGCTGATCTTGGTGCGTCCCTGGCCTCAGCAAAGGCCTCCCAAGGTGTCCTGCTCATTGGCTCTCCCTGTGCATCTTGGAGAGAACAAGGCAGGCATTTCTGGCAGCTGGGCATCAGCCAGCCTTAAAATGGGGGCGTGTGGTGGAGTGAGCCCAGCTGAGATACGCTGAGCGCAGCCCAGTGCTCCTTGCTCCTCTCTGCTGAGCCGGGAGCGTTTGTCTGCTTTCGGGATGGCCCTGGCTGTGTCAGGGCTGCTCCGTGGACACGAGACAGCCGGTCCTGTCCCGCTGGGTCCCAGCAGTGCCTGGCAGCAGCCCTGCACCCACGTCAGGATGCTGGCCAAGAGAGGCCCTGGAAGCTGAGGCAGCTGATTTGAAGCTTTTGCAGATACACACAGGGGATGCCAGCAGCGTTCCCTCAGGATACAGCAGTCCTGAGGGGCCTCCCCAGAGCTGCCTGATGCTTCCCACTCCTTGTGGCACCAGTTGCTTTCCTGTGGGATGTTCTACCTCCCCCAGGAGTGAAGAGGGAGCTGGGGAAAGAGCTTGCCCGGCTGCTCTGGATCCTTTCCCAGCAGCCCTGGCTGAGTGGAGCAGTGCGAGCTGAGCGCAGAGGTGCCCATGGAACAGCCGTGCCCAGGAAGGCTGGCTGGGAAGGATGATCCAGGAACCACAGGCCTGGCAGCCTGGCTTTGCTGCCAGGGAAGGCCTTGGAGCAGACCCTCCTGAGTGCCATCCCACGGCACGTGCAGGGAACCAGGGGCTCTGCTGGAGGCTGGGAAAGCTCTGCGGAGGGACGGGCACAGCTGGGGGTCCTGGTGGGCTGTTGCGGGCTTCTGTGGGGGTGTTTGTGGGGGTGGATGTTGGGGGGCGCGTTGGGGATGGAGTTGTCTGGAAGGTGAGAGGTCTGGGCTGGAATTTGAGTCAGTTTGAAGGCAGCATCTGTGCTTTGGCACAGCTTTGGTGTTGGACGGCAGAAAGAATATCTGTGACTATTTCTTTTACTGGTCCTGTTTCTCCTGCAGGGAACAAGAGGGGAGAGCTGTACTTTATTGGCCACTTAGAGATCTGTACTGGGGGAGGATCGGCCCTTTTGCCATCTCCTCATTTAGTTGGGTTACTGTTGTAACACTGAGGGGTCTTCATTCCTTGAGAGCTTTTATTCCTTAAGAGAATTAGGAGATTATAATCCCTTCATGGAAAACCATTTGCAAACCAAAGAATGGCCTCCCTTTTGGCCTCTCTGTAGTGTTATGTTTTGTAAAGGGACTTCCAGTGGATGATGTTAAGGCATATGTGTTGCTGCTTTGAGATGGGAACAAACTTCAAAATCAATTCCATTCTCTGGGCATTGCTGTTAATTGGAGAAGTTTGCAAATTTTGGAACTACTTGAGCTGAGCAATGGGAATTAAAGCTTTCCTGAAGTGAGGATACTTAAATGTCCTGAGCCCGCAGTGCAGGGCAGTATTTGCTGATGTTTCGAGCCCTTCCTAAAGATCCTGTGGGGCTGCCTTAGACACCTGGGGCCAGGCATTCCTTCCAGCCTGGGCCACTTTGGCTGGGCTGGGGGCGGCCCCAGGGCAGGCGGCAGTAGGGGCCCTGGGTGGCACGCTGCAGCACGGTCACCGTGTGCCATGGAATGGAACCCGGTGTCCAAGGGCCCTTTGTGACACCTGGGAAATAGAAGCTTGCCCGGGTGCTGGGAGCAGGCAACGGGGCACAACGGGACAGAGCAGTGCCGTGAGGAGCCCCCGCACAGCACGCTCGTTCGTGTCCCACCCGGAGCTTTTCCGCAGCCTTGTTCCTACAGGTGACCTTGTGGCCAGACTGTGGGACTTGGTGACTCGGAGCTTTTCCGAGGCATCTCCCATTCCTGCGGCCAGTGCCATCAAGTCCAGACCGTGGGCTTTGGTCACCTGAATCATTAACGAGGAGTCTCCTGTGATTTTGGCAGGAGTCCTCAAGACCAGAGTGCAGGATTTGCTGTCCTGCAGCCTTTTTGAAGCTTCCCTGTCGCAGGTGCCTTCAAGGCACAACCGCACTTGTTGCCTTGGCGATATCCTGAGCCATCTCTCTTTAAGGTGCCCTCGAGGCCGAGCTCTAGCATGGCAGGCAGATTCCCCAGCTTGTTGAAAGCGTTCAGGGGGAAAAAAAAGAATGACCCTGGAGCTGCTCCAGCACAACAGCCTGAAGATCTGGAGCAGATTCAGACACTGCAGGGTGGTGAGTAGCAGAGCTGCGCCACAGGGCTGATGGCTACAGCCAGCTTGGCCCCATCCCATCCCATCCCATCCCATCCCTGAGGGCATGCCAACGGATAGGATGGAACAGGGGCTGGGCAGACGCCCCTCAGGGGCCATGCTCTAACCCCTGGGCCATCCTGAGGCTCTCCTTGCCTGGGGAGGCTCCTCAGCTCTGGCTGCGCTCGCTCTTTGCCAGATGCAGCCAGGGACCAGACTCCAGAGCAGGAGCCCACCCGTGGCCGCTTCCGCAGAGCAGCGCAGGTACCTGCGGCCATCCCCACCTGGGCCGGGCCTGCTGGCACTGCTCGGCCGGGCCCCACGTTGGAGCAGACCATGGAACGTCCCTCTCTTCTTCCCGCCCTTCCCTTCTGTTGCAGACACTGCGGAGCTTCCTGCGCCTTCGGCGCACTAAGACCAGCGGCCCCGCGCCCGAGGGCACGGCCGAGCCCGACCCCAGGCCCAGCGAGCTGCGGGCAGAGGCTGCTTCCAGCACAGCGTCCTCTGACCTGGCTGCCAGCTCTGACTGGGAAACCAACAAGGGCTGGGAGGAGGCTGACATGGCCCTGACGGAGGCCATGGCCACCAGCAACACCATCAGCCAGGGCATCCCAGAGACTGAGGCCATGCCCACGCTCACTGTGAGTCCTGGAGCCACTCTGGAGTTTTTCCAGAAGGGTTTTTATTCTCTGCAGCAGCCTGGGGCCAGGGCTGAAGGCCTCTCAGGATCACGTGGCCCCTCAAGCCATGTCCGCTGGGCCCCCTCAGCCCCATCCCAGTGGGCTGGGAAGGCGAGCACTTCTTGGGGGAAGCTGGGCAAGTTGCTGCCTTGGACAGCACTCAAAATCTCCCCCATGCCTCCTCCAGGTGCCAGACATTGTAAGGAGCATCCACCAGAGGCTGGTGTCCCATGGCACTGTGGATGCCAGGCTGCAAAGCGACATTGTGAGGCTGGCTGAAGAACACCCTGCGGACGTGGTGCTGACCCTCCTGCGCTGTGCCCCAACGTGTGACAGGTACGGGGCCCACGTGCCTGCACAGCTCAGGGCTCACCAGCCTTTGGGGCCCACGGCCCTGCACAGCCTGTGCTATGGGCTCTGCCAGACAGGCAGAGAGGTCCAGGACCCTGGGGCCCCTCTGTTTCCCGAGCCTGCTGCCAATGCTCCCTCCCTGCCCCTCAGGGCACCGGGGCTCTGTCACCTGGGCCCCCACAGCTGCACAGGGCATGGTACTGGGACTGAGATGCCCCTGACACAGAGCTCTGATCCCACAGAGCTGCTACAATGATATGGAGAACCATTGGCTCGTCACGAGTAACAGTGGAGAAAGTGCTGCCAACACTGGTCCGGGTAATGGAGGATTGGCCACTGCACAGCGCATGCACCTCTGATGGGGATGACACAAATGTTTCTGCCCTGGCTGTGAGTTTCTGGAACTGGCCTCTGCTTGCCCCTCGGTCACCTCCCCAGCAGCTCTCCATCCTCTCCATGCCTCAGGCGCTGGGCTGAACCCTGGGCTAGGGGCAGGCTCAGGGGGCACCAGGCCCGCTGCTCCTCCTGCATGTGCCCTTGGGCCCTGCCCCATGGACACCTCGGCACTGAGTCCTGTCTTGGGCTGCTTCTTTTGCAGGCAACTCTGGTGATCTGGGTGATGGTCCAGGTGCCTCAGTACCATGAGGCAACGATTCATTCTTTCTACCCTCTGTTTGTGGCTCTGCTCTTCCATGTTGCCATCACCACACAGCAGATGCCACCAGAGGAAGTCGATACCTTCTGGAGAGCATGCCAGGAGGAGCACCGCCTTCCCAGCAAGCTTAACAGGTCCCAGTCCTCCTGGCCTTCCCATGCCCTTGTGGCCAGTGCCAGTGCTCCCAGTGTGACCTGGGCTTTGCTCTGCACACAGGTTTGCAGTGCAGGCCATGAAGGCTCTGCTCTACCTACTGCACTGTGACAAAGAGGTGATGTCTATGGAGCGCAAGTGTGGCTGGGACACGCTGCTGTGTGCTCACACCCAGCACTATGCCATGGGTCTGCTGGCCAGGTGAGACCCCCTTGTCCCCATTGCCCCCGGCATTTGTGCCCTGTGCCCCGCTCAGTCCCTGTGGTCATGGGCCAGAGAGCCTCGTCACTGAGGGACGGCCAAGGAGACTGGAAAAGGCTGGGAGAGGAGGGTGCCCAGAAGGGGCCACCTCCCAGAGCACCCACATGCCCTCCAGGGATGCTGGGGAAAGACCAGACCTCTGTGAGTCAGTCCTGGGAGATGTTTGCCCCCCCACCTCAGAGTCTTGGTGCCTTTTTTCCCCGCTAGGGAGATGCGTTATGCCTTGACCCCCCTGTGTTCCCATGTTGCATATCGCCTTCTCCTGCTGCTCAGCAGTGAAAAGCCAAGGTGGGATCTGCCCTTGCTGGCATTCCTTGTGGAGGTGAGCCTCAAGGCCAGCGCTGCCTGGCTGAGCTGCCTCCCAGCTCTCTGCCCTCTCACAGCCACAGCTGCCTGGGACGGTGCCCGTGCCCTGTGGTGCTGCTGCTGCTGCTGCCTGGGCCCAGCCCTGTGCGCTTCTGAGCTCCTGCTGGCCGGCTCCCCTGTCACTGCCCTGTGCCTTGCAGGTCCTCGAGTGCCTGGACTTGAGGAAATGTGCTCTCACTGTCGTGAAGATCATGTCAAGTTGCCTGCAGAGCAAGTGCAGGGAGAGGCGTCGCCTGGCCCTCAGAGGCCTCGTGGTGCTCAGCAAGGATCCCTCAATGGTGAGAAGGGGGCAGCGGCTGAAGCTGCGCTGGGGAAAGCAGCCCCTTGGGCTGGCAGGGCTTCAGGAGCTGAGGCAGCTGCTCCCAGCTCTCCTGCCTCACCTGCCCCAGGGCTTTGGGTCAGGCCTTTGGCCTGTGGGCCCTGCAGCAGCACGGTGGCCTTGCAGTGCCAGGGTGGTGGTGGCAGTGCAGCCGTCCATGGCTTCCCAGCACTGCCTTGTGTTCCACACAGGCCAAACCTCTACGCAGCGTGTCTCGAAGCCTTCTGAAGCTTCTGGGTGATGCAGATGGAGAGGTGGTCAGCATGTCCCTCTCTCTGTTCAAGAAGATGCTCCAGAAAAAACATCTCCTGATATCTAGCACTTCTGCCCCAAAGCTGGCTGAGGCGCTCCTGCCACTCTTTGACAATGTAAGGCTCTGTGTCCCCAGCCATAGGCACTTGCTGCTGACCAGAAATTTTGTGCTCTCTGGATTTTCAGCTGTTTGCCCAGGAGTACAGGATATTTGATGCTTAAGTATTTTCCTCCTCCTTTCCTCCAGGACAACAGCCAAGTGCAGGCGCTCTCCATTTACCTCTTCCGCAAGATGATGGAGTTGGTAGTGGATGAGGGAAAAAAGCCCTTGAAGACAATTGTGAACCAGAGCCTGCTCCCCCTCTTCTTGCACTGCCATGAGGAGAACCAACACGTGGCAGAGGTGAGGTTTTCTGGGATGCTGCTGGATCCCTGGCAGGGGGCTTGGCTGCCTCCTGCCCTGGCACCTCATGGACTGCAGCCTCCTCCAGGCCTTGGCACAGGGATGTGATTCCGGTGCCCTGGGCTGTGGGGCCATCTCTGGGTCTCTGCTGCTCTCCAGGCCTCTCGGGAAACGCTGCATTGTGCGGCCGGGTTCTTGGAGAAGACGGATCTCCAGAGGGTGCTGAAGACGGAGCAGCCGTTGAAAATTGATGAGTGCCTGGTAAGGAGGGCCTGCAAGCCCCGGCCTCAGCCTGGAGAAGGCCCCTGAGGGCGGCGCTCAGTGTGCGGGGCCGGGCAGCTGTGCCCCTGCCCGCTGCTGCGGCCAGAGGCCGCGGGGGCTCTTCTCCAGGCTCCCGTGGGCCCCAGCCGGGTGCCCATGGAGCCCCGGCCCGGCAGGGCTGCGGGCCGGCACCGCGGCTCCCCGGGCAGCAGCCGGCCCTCTGCCCCCTGCCCTCGGGAGCCCTTGGCCAGCGGCTGCTGGCCGCGCCTCAGGCCTGTGCGGCCAGGGGAGGCCGGGGCTGGGCGCAGGCAGCGCCCGGCCCAGGGGCGGAGCCCGCGCCAACCCTTCCCTCCTGCCGCTCTCTGCAGCTGGCAGAGGACAGGAGCCAAGCGGCCCAGCACATGCAGTGGGCCCTGCGGTTCCTGGATAGCCCACAGGAGTCCGTACGGGAGGCGGCCGTCAGGATCATCGGTGAGCCCCGGGCCCGGGCTCCCTCCCCGGCCCGGCCCGCCGCAGCTCGGCCCCAGCCCCGCCTGCTGCCCCGGCAGCGCCGCCGGCAGCGCCGGCTGTGCCGCTGGGGCCGTGACAGGCTCTGTGTTCACAGGCAGCGCCGGGCGGTGCCGCAGGGGGAAGAGGGAAGAGCTCCGGGCCCACAGTCAGGGTGAGTGCGGACACCGGGCTGACAGCGGGGCCTGCCCGGGAGAGCTGCATTGCCTTCGCTCCCTGGGTGCATGAGGGGTGGCCTGGGCAGAGCACAGCGAGCGATTTCAGGGACACTGGTCCGGGGGATTCGTGGCCAGCGTCTTGCAGCTGATCCCGTTTGCCCCCCCCTCTCTTCTGGCCGATGCAAGAGCTGAGTGGGACACCCCTATGTAGTGGTTTTGGTTCACTAATTGATGATTTCCTGGCCAATGTTCCAATTAGTGTGGTAAGTTCCATGCTGGTTAATCACCAGTTCATCCAGTAGAATGTAGTTCATAATTTTCTGTGTGAGATAAGATTAGGAGAAAGGCAAAGCAGGCTCCAAACTTTAAAAGGGTATGAAGAAAAATTTATTAACAGTAACTAAAAGAAGGAGTAATAAGAATCAGAACAAAACCTTCAGAACATTTCTCCTCCCCCTACAACTTTTTCTTTCCCACTGACAATGTAAAGGGACAAAACCAAAATTTTGAGTCACTTTACTACCTCTAGAATAGTCTCTCTTCTGCTCACTTAAGGAGAAATGTCCCTCTTGTTAATGTTATGGAGATTTTCCACAAGAAAGCAGTTCTCTCGTGGCTCTCAATTTCCATCAACAGCAGCCACACTGCAGGGAAATCTGCAATTCTGAAATCGCTCCCATTTTCCACAAGCTTTTCCCACAGCTGTGTTTCTGTGCCGTGTCAACTTATGGGGTACTGTTCTAAAGATGAGCTGTTCAAAGGCAAAGGTTCTCTTTATCTATCTCTAAAATCATCTTCCATCTCTAGCAAGAGAGATCTTCTTCTGTTCCTGGGGGCACAGGATCTTCATCACTCTTCTCTCCATCTCTGTTCAAACTTGTCCTAGAATCATACCTTCATGTCTTATAGGGAAAAAAGTGTCCTTCTCCCTATGTTTACAAGAGGATTTCAGCCTAAAACTAAAGGCATCTCCTCATCCCTCCCATCTGGCACTTGACTTCTTCACTGACCTCAGCCAGGCCTAGGCTGGGTCAGCTGTGTTACCTCTTTGTCGGCCAGAAGGGAAAAGAGAAAGTTCCCAAGTTTAGTTTGTTTGTAACGTGTTTTTCACAGAGGCTTTCATGTACAGCTTTCCTGATTATCAGTTCCCAAAACCAACCCTTGATTTGTTTCCTATTGGACACGGAGGAACCTGCCAGCAGCCTCTCCCAAAACATCATGTCCGTGATGCACAAAGCAGCACACAGTGGCAGGAGCGTCTCCTAGGATTCCTGCAGTTGTGGGTGCTGACTGTGGCTCTCTTCCTCTCTGTTCCAGCCATTTAAGTCCCAAGGAAAGACACTAGTCCATCCCACTGTAACCTGGATATTCACAGCCGATTTGCCAGAAGAGCTGAAGAATTAGGTGCCTCTTCAGGATCCGGTGAACCAGTTTCCCAAGAACAGCACCAGGAGACACTGAAGAGCAAACCATCTCCCAGTGCCACTGGAGCTCCAGGCACAGCTGATGCCTGGCACAGCTGAGCCTGTGAGAAGCTCCCGTAGCTCCTGCCGTCACCCTGCCTGTTGACAGCTCCCTCCTTCCAGCCCTCAGACCCTGCCCATACCCTTTTCTTACCTCCCAGCTCATCCCTTTGCTTTGCTTTTCATTAATAAACCGTTTGGCTTTTTCACTTTGCCTTCATCTCTGTGGAGCTGAAGCAAATCCGGGGCCCTGGGACACACAGGCCCCTGCTGCCGTTCTCTGCCACGCCGTGTTTTGTGCCCAGAGGAACTGGGGCAGGTCAGGCTGGAAAGGTCCCTGTGCTGAAGGTGCAGTTCCACAGCACTGTGCAGTTCCACATCTTGCTGAGCACCTTGGAGCCCCTGAATTTTGGAAGAGCCAACCTGAGTATGCTCTGAAGCCAGCTGAGAGGGCTTCCATGGCAAGCATCCACGGAGGGCAAAGGAGCTTGGAATGCTGGAAGCTTTCAAGAATAGCTTCCTGAAAGCACAGCAGCGCTCCATCCCTGCACAGGATGAGGAAGAGGGCAGCATCAGAGAGCATCCGGGCTTAGCAGGGAGCTCTGGCTGTGCCTGAGGGCAAATGAAGCAGCAGCACGGTGCCCGAGACTCGGACGCGCGGCCGTGCCGGTGCCCGCAGCGCTGCCAGGCAGTGCCGGGATCCCGGCTGTGCTTCTGCTCCCCACAAGTGAGGAACGGCAGCCCCAAGCTCAGAGCCAGTCCGAAAGCCAGCCAAGGGAGAGCAGAGGGAGGGCACCCTGCCAGTCTCTCTTGGGCATGGCTGCAAAACAGCGCCTGCTGCTTCTTCCTCCGCCTGCGTTTGGGCTGTGCTGGTGGCAGAACCAGCCAGGTTGGGCTCTGTGTTCCAAAGCCTGTTGGGAACGGGCATGAAAAGCGCGGCGTGCACAGCAGAGAGTCCTGGAAGGTGCTGGCAAGAGCATCCTGCAGGAACAGGGCTCTGGTCCCTGGCCAGGAACAGCCTGGTTTTGGTGCCGTGAGCGCAGGCAGGAGTTGAGGCAGGTGAAGAGGCCATGGGCAGCTTGTGTTTCTGGAGGGCCTGGGGCTGCACCTCTGAACCTGCACCTGGAAACTCACTTGGGGCAATAGGAATTAGAGCTGGAGTGGCTGTCCTGAAAGGACCTGAAGTCATTCAGCCTTGCCAGCGTTTCTTAAAGGTGTGTTGGTGCTCCCCAGGAAAGCTGCACATTTGGGGAAACACCTTTGGAGGAAAGGGGCTTGCTTCTCAAGGAAAGTGCTTCCCAGGGAGCTCCCAGTGAGGCAGGTGCGAGTGTCCCCCTTTGTCTCTCTGTGCTCCTTTCAGTCCTTGAGGCCTGTTGCACATGGCAGTGGGGCAGGGAGAAGGCAGTGAAGAGCAGGTTTGGCATCTGCCTGGACCTGTGGAAACCAACCCAAGCACCTGCAGCAGGATGTGTAATCCCCTTTGGAGAGAGGGTGGGCAGGAGCATCTGTGTCCAGCCAGGAGCCCCAAAGCTCTTTGTGAGAGCTGTGAATTAAAAGGCCTTTGCACACACACTTTTCACATCTTTCCTGTCTGCTGTGTTTCAACTCTTGGCAATATGCATTTGCCTGCTGCTTGGTGGCAGCTGCTGTGGCCCAGGGCCAGCACAGAGCTGGGCTGTGTGGGCAAGGCAGCGTGGAGAGCCTCGGCTGATCTTGGTGCGTCCCTGGCCTCAGCAAAGGCCTCCCAAGGTGTCCTGCTCATTGGCTCTCCCTGTGCATCTTGGAGAGAACAAGGCAGGCATTTCTGGCAGCTGGGCATCAGCCAGCCTTAAAATGGGGGCGTGTGGTGGAGTGAGCCCAGCTGAGATACGCTGAGCGCAGCCCAGTGCTCCTTGCTCCTCTCTGCTGAGCCGGGAGCGTTTGTCTGCTTTCGGGATGGCCCTGGCTGTGTCAGGGCTGCTCCGTGGACACGAGACAGCCGCTCCTGTCCCGCTGGGTCCCAGCAGTGCCTGGCAGCAGCCCTGCACCCACGTCAGGATGCTGGCCAAGAGAGGCCCTGGAAGCTGAGGCAGCTGATTTGAAGCTTTTGCAGATACACACAGGGGATGCCAGCAGCGTTCCCTCAGGATACAGCAGTCCTGAGGGGCCTCCCCAGAGCTGCCTGATGCTTCCCACTCCTTGTGGCACCAGTTGCTTTCCTGTGGGATGTTCTACCTCCCCCAGGAGTGAAGAGGGAGCTGGGGAAAGAGCTTGCCCGGCTGCTCTGGATCCTTTCCCAGCAGCCCTGGCTGAGTGGAGCAGTGCGAGCTGAGCGCAGAGGTGCCCATGGAACAGCCGTGCCCAGGAAGGCTGGCTGGGAAGGATGATCCAGGAACCACAGGCCTGGCAGCCTGGCTTTGCTGCCAGGGAAGGCCTTGGAGCAGACCCTCCTGAGTGCCATCCCACGGCACGTGCAGGGAACCAGGGGCTCTGCTGGAGGCTGGGAAAGCTCTGCGGAGGGACGGGCACAGCTGGGGGTCCTGGTGGGCTGTTGCGGGCTTCTGTGGGGGTGTTTGTGGGGGTGGATGTTGGGGGGCGCGTTGGGGATGGAGTTGTCTGGAAGGTGAGAGGTCTGGGCTGGAATTTGAGTCAGTTTGAAGGCAGCATCTGTGCTTTGGCACAGCTTTGGTGTTGGACGGCAGAAAGAATATCTGTGACTATTTCTTTTACTGGTCCTGTTTCTCCTGCAGGGAACAAGAGGGGAGAGCTGTACTTTATTGGCCACTTAGAGATCTGTACTGGGGGAGGATCGGCCCTTTTGCCATCTCCTCATTTAGTTGGGTTACTGTTGTAACACTGAGGGGTCTTCATTCCTTGAGAGCTTTTATTCCTTAAGAGAATTAGGAGATTATAATCCCTTCATGGAAAACCATTTGCAAACCAAAGAATGGCCTCCCTTTTGGCCTCTCTGTAGTGTTATGTTTTGTAAAGGGACTTCCAGTGGATGATGTTAAGGCATATGTGTTGCTGCTTTGAGATGGGAACAAACTTCAAAATCAATTCCATTCTCTGGGCATTGCTGTTAATTGGAGAAGTTTGCAAATTTTGGAACTACTTGAGCTGAGCAATGGGAATTAAAGCTTTCCTGAAGTGAGGATACTTAAATGTCCTGAGCCCGCAGTGCAGGGCAGTATTTGCTGATGTTTCGAGCCCTTCCTAAAGATCCTGTGGGGCTGCCTTAGACACCTGGGGCCAGGCATTCCTTCCAGCCTGGGCCACTTTGGCTGGGCTGGGGGCGGCCCCAGGGCAGGCGGCAGTAAGGGCCCTGGGTGGCACGCTGCAGCACGGTCACCGTGCCGTGGAATGGAACCCGGTGTCCAAGGGCCCTTTGTGACACCTGGGAAATAGAAGCTTGCCCGGGTGCTGGGAGCAGGCAACGGGGCACAACGGGACAGAGCAGTGCCGTGAGGAGCCCCCGCACAGCACGCTCGTTCGTGTCCCACCCGGAGCTTTTCCGCAGCCTTGTTCCTACAGGTGACCTTGTGGCCAGACTGTGGGACTTGGTGACTCGGAGCTTTTCCGAGGCATCTCCCATTCCTGCGGCCAGTGCCATCAAGTCCAGACCGTGGGCTTTGGTCACCTGAATCATTAACGAGGAGTCTCCTGTGATTTTGGCAGGAGTCCTCAAGACCAGAGTGCAGGATTTGCTGTCCTGCAGCCTTTTTGAAGCTTCCCTGTCGCAGGTGCCTTCAAGGCACAACCGCACTTGTTGCCTTGGCGATATCCTGAGCCATCTCTCTTTAAGGTGCCCTCGAGGCCGAGCTCTAGCATGGCAGGCAGATTCCCCAGCTTGTTGAAAGCGTTCAGGGGGAAAAAAAAGAATGACCCTGGAGCTGCTCCAGCACAACAGCCTGAAGATCTGGAGCAGATTCAGACACTGCAGGGTGGTGAGTAGCAGAGCTGCACCACAGGGCTGATGGCTACAGCCAGCTTGGCCCCATCCCATCCCATCCCATCCCATCCCTGAGGGCATGCCAACGGATAGGATGGAACAGGGGCTGGGCAGACGCCCCTCAGGGGCCATGCTCTAACCCCTGGGCCATCCTGAGGCTCTCCTTGCCTGGGGAGGCTCCTCAGCTCTGGCTGCGCTCGCTCTTTGCCAGATGCAGCCAGGGACCAGACTCCAGAGCAGGAGCCCACCCGTGGCCGCTTCCGCAGAGCAGCGCAGGTACCTGCGGCCATCCCCACCTGGGCCGGGCCTGCTGGCACTGCTCGGCCGGGCCCCACGTTGGAGCAGACCATGGAACGTCCCTCTCTTCTTCCCGCCCTTCCCTTCTGTTGCAGACACTGCGGAGCTTCCTGCGCCTTCGGCGCACTAAGACCAGCGGCCCCGCGCCCGAGGGCACGGCCGAGCCCGACCCCAGGCCCAGCGAGCTGCGGGCAGAGGCTGCTTCCAGCACAGCGTCCTCTGACCTGGCTGCCAGCTCTGACTGGGAAACCAACAAGGGCTGGGAGGAGGCTGACATGGCCCTGACGGAGGCCATGGCCACCAGCAACACCATCAGCCAGGGCATCCCAGAGACTGAGGCCATGCCCACGCTCACTGTGAGTCCTGGAGCCACTCTGGAGTTTTTCCAGAAGGGTTTTTATTCTCTGCAGCAGCCTGGGGCCAGGGCTGAAGGCCTCTCAGGATCACGTGGCCCCTCAAGCCATGTCCGCTGGGCCCCCTCAGCCCCATCCCAGTGGGCTGGGAAGGCGAGCACTTCTTGGGGGAAGCTGGGCAAGTTGCTGCCTTGGACAGCACTCAAAATCTCCCCCATGCCTCCTCCAGGTGCCAGCCATTGTAAGGAGCATCCACCAGAGGCTGGTGTCCTATGGCACTGTGGATGCCAGGCTGCAAAGCGACATTGTGAGGCTGGCTGAAGAACACCCTGCGGACGTGGTGCTGACCCTCCTGCGCTGTGCCCCAACGTGTGACAGGTACGGGGCCCACGTGCCTGCACAGCTCAGGGCTCACCAGCCTTTGGGGCCCACGGCCCTGCACAGCCTGTGCTATGGGCTCTGCCAGACAGGCAGAGAGGTCCAGGACCCTGGGGCCCCTCTGTTTCCCGAGCCTGCTGCCAATGCTCCCTCCCTGCCCCTCAGGGCACCGGGGCTCTGTCACCTGGGCCCCCACAGCTGCACAGGGCATGGTACTGGGACTGAGATGCCCCTGACACAGAGCTCTGATCCCACAGAGCTGCTACAATGATATGGAGAACCATTGGCTCGTCACGAGTAACAGTGGAGAAAGTGCTGCCAACACTGGTCCGGGTAATGGAGGATTGGCCACTGCACAGCGCATGCACCTCTGATGGGGATGACACAAATGTTTCTGCCCTGGCTGTGAGTTTCTGGAACTGGCCTCTGCTTGCCCCTCGGTCACCTCCCCAGCAGCTCTCCATCCTCTCCATGCCTCAGGCGCTGGGCTGAACCCTGGGCTAGGGGCAGGCTCAGGGGGCACCAGGCCCGCTGCTCCTCCTGCATCTGCCCTTGGGCCCTGCCCCATGGACACCTCGGCACTGAGTCCTGTCTTGGGCTGCTTCTTTTGCAGGCAACTCTGGTGATCTGGGTGATGGTCCAGGTGCCTCAGTACCATGAGGCAACGATTCATTCTTTCTACCCTCTGTTTGTGGCTCTGCTCTTCCATGTTGCCATCACCACACAGCAGATGCCACCAGAGGAAGTCGATACCTTCTGGAGAGCATGCCAGGAGGAGCACCGCCTTCCCAGCAAGCTTAACAGGTCCCAGTCCTCCTGGCCTTCCCATGCCCTTGTGGCCAGTGCCAGTGCTCCCAGTGTGACCTGGGCTTTGCTCTGCACACAGGTTTGCAGTGCAGGCCATGAAGGCTCTGCTCTACCTACTGCGCTGTGACAAAGAGGTGATGTCTATGGAGCGCAAGTGTGGCTGGGACACGCTGCTGTGTGCTCACACCCAGCACTATGCCATGGGTCTGCTGGCCAGGTGAGACCCCCTTGTCCCCATTGCCCCCGGCATTTGTGCCCTGTGCCCCGCTCAGTCCCTGTGGTCATGGGCCAGAGAGCCTCGTCACTGAGGGACAGCCAAGGAGACTGGAAAAGGCTGGGAGAGGAGGGTGCCCAGAAGGGGCCACCTCCCAGAGCACCCACATGCCCTCCAGGGATGCTGGGGAAAGACCAGACCTCTGTGAGTCAGTCCTGGGAGATGTTTGCCCCCCCACCTCAGAGTCTTGGTGCCTTTTTTCCCCGCTAGGGAGATGCGTTATGCCTTGACCCCCCTGTGTTCCCATGTTGCATATCGCCTTCTCCTGCTGCTCAGCAGTGAAAAGCCAAGGTGGGATCTGCCCTTGCTGGCATTCCTTGTGGAGGTGAGCCTCAAGGCCAGCGCTGCCTGGCTGAGCTGCCTCCCAGCTCTCTGCCCTCTCACAGCCACAGCTGCCTGGGACGGTGCCCGTGCCCTGTGGTGCTGCTGCTGCTGCTGCCTGGGCCCAGCCCTGTGCGCTTCTGAGCTCCTGCTGGCCGGCTCCCCTGTCACTGCCCTGTGCCTTGCAGGTCCTCGAGTGCCTGGACTTGAGGAAATGTGCTCTCACTGTCGTGAAGATCATGTCAAGTTGCCTGCAGAGCAAGTGCAGGGAGAGGCGTCGCCTGGCCCTCAGAGGCCTCGTGGTGCTCAGCAAGGATCCCTCGATGGTGAGAAGGGGGCAGCGGCTGAAGCTGCGCTGGGGAAAGCAGCCCCTTGGGCTGGCAGGGCTTCAGGAGCTGAGGCAGCTGCTCCCAGCTCTCCTGCCTCACCTGCCCCAGGGCTTTGGGTCAGGCCTTTGGCCTGTGGGCCCTGCAGCAGCACGGTGGCCTTGCAGTGCCAGGCTGGTGGTGGCAGTGCAGCCGTCCATGGCTTCCCGGCACTGCCTTGTGTTCCACACAGGCCAAACCTCTACGCAGCGTGTCTCGAAGCCTTCTGAAGCTTCTGGGTGATGCAGATGGAGAGGTGGTCAGCATGTCCCTCTCTCTGTTCAAGAAGATGCTCCAGAAAAAACATCTCCTGATATCTAGCACTTCTGCCCCAAAGCTGGCTGAGGCGCTCCTGCCACTCTTTGACAATGTAAGGCTCTGTGTCCCCAGCCATAGGCACTTGCTGCTGACCAGAAATTTTGTGCTCTCTGGATTTTCAGCTGTTTGCCCAGGAGTACAGGATATTTGATGCTTAAGTATTTTCCTCCTCCTTTCCTCCAGGACAACAGCCAAGTGCAGGCGCTCTCCATTTACCTCTTCCGCAAGATGATGGAGTTGGTAGTGGATGAGGGAAAAAAGCCCTTGAAGACAATTGTGAACCAGAGCCTGCTCCCCCTCTTCTTGCACTGCCATGAGGAGAACCAACACGTGGCAGAGGTGAGGTTTTCTGGGATGCTGCTGGATCCCTGGCAGGGGGCTTGGCTGCCTCCTGCCCTGGCACCTCATGGACTGCAGCCTCCTCCAGGCCTTGGCACAGGGATGTGATTCCGGTGCCCTGGGCTGTGGGGCCATCTCTGGGTCTCTGCTGCTCTCCAGGCCTCTCGGGAAACGCTGCATTGTGCGGCCGGGTTCTTGGAGAAGACGGATCTCCAGAGGGTGCTGAAGACGGAGCAGCCGTTGAAAATTGATGAGTGCCTGGTAAGGAGGGCCTGCAAGCCCCGGCCTCAGCCTGGAGAAGGCCCCTGAGGGCGGCGCTCAGTGTGCGGGGCCGGGCAGCTGTGCCCCTGCCCGCTGCTGCGGCCAGAGGCCGCGGGGGCTCTTCTCCAGGCTCCCGTGGGCCCCAGCCGGGTGCCCATGGAGCCCCGGCCCGGCAGGGCTGCGGGCCGGCACCGCGGCTCCCCGGGCAGCAGCCGGCCCTCTGCCCCCTGCCCTCGGGAGCCCTTGGCCAGCGGCTGCTGGCCGCGCCTCAGGCCTGTGCGGCCAGGGGAGGCCGGGGCTGGGCGCAGGCAGCGCCCGGCCCAGGGGCGGAGCCCGCGCCAACCCTTCCCTCCTGCCGCTCTCTGCAGCTGGCAGAGGACAGGAGCCAAGCGGCCCAGCACATGCAGTGGGCCCTGCGGTTCCTGGATAGCCCACAGGAGTCCGTACGGGAGGCGGCCGTCAGGATCATCGGTGAGCCCCGGGCCCGGGCTCCCTCCCCGGCCCGGCCCGCCGCAGCTCGGCCCCAGCCCCGCCTGCTGCCCCGGCAGCGCCGCCGGCAGCGCCGGCTGTGCCGCTGGGGCCGTGACAGGCTCTGTGTTCACAGGCAGCGCCGGGCGGTGCCGCAGGGGGAAGAGGGAAGAGCTCCGGGCCCACAGTCAGGGTGAGTGCGGACACCGGGCTGACAGCGGGGCCTGCCCGGGAGAGCTGCATTGCCTTCGCTCCCTGGGTGCATGAGGGGTGGCCTGGGCAGAGCACAGCGAGCGATTTCAGGGACACTGGTCCGGGGGATTCGTGGCCAGCGTCTTGCAGCTGATCCCGTTTGCCCCCCCCTCTCTTCTGGCCGATGCAAGAGCTGAGTGGGACACCCCTATGTAGTGGTTTTGGTTCACTAATTGATGATTTCCTGGCCAATGTTCCAATTAGTGTGGTAAGTTCCATGCTGGTTAATCACCAGTTCATCCAGTAGAATGTAGTTCATAATTTTCTGTGTGAGATAAGATTAGGAGAAAGGCAAAGCAGGCTCCAAACTTTAAAAGGGTATGAAGAAAAATTTATTAACAGTAACTAAAAGAAGGAGTAATAAGAATCAGAACAAAACCTTCAGAACATTTCTCCTCCCCCTACAACTTTTTCTTTCCCACTGACAATGTAAAGGGACAAAACCAAAATTTTGAGTCACTTTACTACCTCTAGAATAGTCTCTCTTCTGCTCACTTAAGGAGAAATGTCCCTCTTGTTAATGTTATGGAGATTTTCCACAAGAAAGCAGTTCTCTCGTGGCTCTCAATTTCCATCAACAGCAGCCACACTGCAGGGAAATCTGCAATTCTGAAATCGCTCCCATTTTCCACAAGCTTTTCCCACAGCTGTGTTTCTGTGCCGTGTCAACTTATGGGGTACTGTTCTAAAGATGAGCTGTTCAAAGGCAAAGGTTCTCTTTATCTATCTCTAAAATCATCTTCCATCTCTAGCAAGAGAGATCTTCTTCTGTTCCTGGGGGCACAGGATCTTCATCACTCTTCTCTCCATCTCTGTTCAAACTTGTCCTAGAATCATACCTTCATGTCTTATAGGGAAAAAAGTGTCCTTCTCCCTATGTTTACAAGAGGATTTCAGCCTAAAACTAAAGGCATCTCCTCATCCCTCCCATCTGGCACTTGACTTCTTCACTGACCTCAGCCAGGCCTAGGCTGGGTCAGCTGTGTTACCTCTTTGTCGGCCAGAAGGGAAAAGAGAAAGTTCCCAAGTTTAGTTTGTTTGTAACGTGTTTTTCACAGAGGCTTTCATGTACAGCTTTCCTGATTATCAGTTCCCAAAACCAACCCTTGATTTGTTTCCTATTGGACACGGAGGAACCTGCCAGCAGCCTCTCCCAAAACATCATGTCCGTGATGCACAAAGCAGCACACAGTGGCAGGAGCGTCTCCTAGGATTCCTGCAGTTGTGAGTGCTGACTGTGGCTCTCTTCCTCTCTGTTCCAGCCATTTAAGTCCCAAGGAAAGACACTAGTCCATCCCACTGTAACCTGGATATTCACAGCCGATTTGCCAGAAGAGCTGAAGAATTAGGTGCCTCTTCAGGATCCGGTGAAGCAGTTTCCCAAGAACAGCACCAGGAGACACTGAAGAGCAAACCATCTCCCAGTGCCACTGGAGCTCCAGGCACAGCTGATGCCTGGCACAGCTGAGCCTGTGAGAAGCTCCCGTAGCTCCTGCCGTCACCCTGCCTGTTGACAGCTCCCTCCTTCCAGCCCTCATACCCTGCCCATACCCTTTTCTTACCTCCCAGCTCATCCCTTTGCTTTGCTTTTCATTAATAAACCGTTTGGCTTTTTCACTTTGCCTTCATCTCTGTGGAGCTGAAGCAAATCCGGGGCCCTGGGACACACAGGCCCCTGCTGCCGTTCTCTGCCACGCCGTGTTTTGTGCCCAGAGGAACTGGGGCAGGTCAGGCTGGAAAGGTCCCTGTGCTGAAGGTGCAGTTCCACATCTTGCTGAGCACCTTGGAGCCCCTGAATTTTGGAAGAGCCAACCTGAGTATGCTCTGAAGCCAGCTGAGAGGGCTTCCATGGCAAGCATCCACGGAGGGCAAAGGAGCTTGGAATGCTGGAAGCTTTCAAGAATAGCTTCCTGAAAGCACAGCAGCGCTCCATCCCTGCACAGGATGAGGAAGAGGGCAGCATCAGAGAGCATCCGGGCTTAGCAGGGAGCTCTGGCTGTGCCTGAGGGCAAATGAAGCAGCAGCACGGTGCCCGAGACTCGGACGCGCGGCCGTGCCGGTGCCCGCAGCGCTGCCAGGCAGTGCCGGGATCCCGGCTGTGCTTCTGCTCCCCACAAGTGAGGAACGGCAGCCCCAAGCTCAGAGCCAGTCCGAAAGCCAGCCAAGGGAGAGCAGAGGGAGGGCACCCTGCCAGTCTCTCTTGGGCATGGCTGCAAAACAGCGCCTGCTGCTTCTTCCTCCACCTGCGTTTGGGCTGTGCTGGTGGCAGAACCAGCCAGGTTGGGCTCTGTGTTCCAAAGCCTGTTGGGAGCGGGCATGAAAAGCGCGGCGTGCACAGCAGAGAGTCCTGGAAGGTGCTGGCAAGAGCATCCTGCAGGAACAGGGCTCTGGTCCCTGGCCAGGAACAGCCTGGTTTTGGTGCCGTGAGCGCAGGCAGGAGTTGAGGCAGGTGAAGAGGCCATGGGCAGCTTGTGTTTCTGGAGGGCCTGGGGCTGCACCTCTGAACCTGCACCTGGAAACTCACTTGGGGCAATAGGAATTAGAGCTGGAGTGGCTGTCCTGAAAGGACCTGAAGTCATTCAGCCTTGCCAGCGTTTCTTAAAGGTGTGTTGGTGCTCCCCAGGAAAGCTGCACATTTGGGGAAACACCTTTGGAGGAAAGGGGCTTGCTTCTCAAGGAAAGTGCTTCCCAGGGAGCTCCCAGTGAGGCAGGTGCGAGTGTCCCCCTTTGTCTCTCTGTGCTCCTTTCAGTCCTTGAGGCCTGTTGCACATGGCAGTGGGGCAGGGAGAAGGCAGTGAAGAGCAGGTTTGGCATCTGCCTGGACCTGTGGAAACCAACCCAAGCACCTGCAGCAGGATGTGTAATCCCCTTTGGAGAGAGGGTGGGCAGGAGCATCTGTGTCCAGCCATGAGCCCCAAAGCTCTTTGTGAGAGCTGTGAATTAAAAGGCCTTTGCACACACACTTTTCACATCTTTCCTGTCTGCTGTGTTTCAACTCTTGGCAATATGCATTTGCCTGCTGCTTGGTGGCAGCTGCTGTGGCCCAGGGCCAGCACAGAGCTGGGCTGTGTGGGCAAGGCAGCGTGGAGAGCCTCGGCTGATCTTGGTGCGTCCCTGGCCTCAGCAAAGGCCTCCCAAGGTGTCCTGCTCATTGGCTCTCCCTGTGCATCTTGGAGAGAACAAGGCAGGCATTTCTGGCAGCTGGGCATCAGCCAGCCTTAAAATGGGGGCGTGTGGTGGAGTGAGCCCAGCTGAGATACGCTGAGCGCAGCCCAGTGCTCCTTGCTCCTCTCTGCTGAGCCGGGAGCGTTTGTCTGCTTTCGGGATGGCCCTGGCTGTGTCAGGGCTGCTCCGTGGACACGAGACAGCCGGTCCTGTCCCGCTGGGTCCCAGCAGTGCCTGGCAGCAGCCCTGCACCCACGTCAGGATGCTGGCCAAGAGAGGCCCTGGAAGCTGAGGCAGCTGATTTGAAGCTTTTGCAGATACACACAGGGGATGCCAGCAGCGTTCCCTCAGGATACAGCAGTCCTGAGGGGCCTCCCCAGAGCTGCCTGATGCTTCCCACTCCTTGTGGCACCAGTTGCTTTCCTGTGGGATGTTCTACCTCCCCCAGGAGTGAAGAGGGAGCTGGGGAAAGAGCTTGCCCGGCTGCTCTGGATCCTTTCCCAGCAGCCCTGGCTGAGTGGAGCAGTGCGAGCTGAGCGCAGAGGTGCCCATGGAACAGCCGTGCCCAGGAAGGCTGGCTGGGAAGGATGATCCAGGAACCACAGGCCTGGCAGCCTGGCTTTGCTGCCAGGGAAGGCCTTGGAGCAGACCCTCCTGAGTGCCATCCCACGGCACGTGCAGGAAACCAGGGGCTCTGCTGGAGGCTGGGAAAGCTCTGCGGAGGGACGGGCACAGCTGGGGGTCCTGGTGGGCTGTTGCGGGCTTCTGTGGGGGTGTTTGTGGGGGTGGATGTTGGGGGGCGCGTTGGGGATGGAGTTGTCTGGAAGGTGAGAGGTCTGGGCTGGAATTTGAGTCAGTTTGAAGGCAGCATCTGTGCTTTGGCACAGCTTTGGTGTTGGACGGCAGAAAGAATATCTGTGACTATTTCTTTTACTGGTCCTGTTTCTCCTGCAGGGAACAAGAGGGGAGAGCTGTACTTTATTGGCCACTTAGAGATCTGTACTGGGGGAGGATCGGCCCTTTTGCCATCTCCTCATTTAGTTGGGTTACTGTTGTAACACTGAGGGGTCTTCATTCCTTGAGAGCTTTTATTCCTTAAGAGAATTAGGAGATTATAATCCCTTCATGGAAAACCATTTGCAAACCAAAGAATGGCCTCCCTTTTGGCCTCTCTGTAGTGTTATGTTTTGTAAAGGGACTTCCAGTGGATGATGTTAAGGCATATGTGTTGCTGCTTTGAGATGGGAACAAACTTCAAAATCAATTCCATTCTCTGGGCATTGCTGTTAATTGGAGAAGTTTGCAAATTTTGGAACTACTTGAGCTGAGCAATGGGAATTAAAGCTTTCCTGAAGTGAGGATACTTAAATGTCCTGAGCCCGCAGTGCAGGGCAGTATTTGCTGATGTTTCGAGCCCTTCCTAAAGATCCTGTGGGGCTGCCTTAGACACCTGGGGCCAGGCATTCCTTCCAGCCTGGGCCACTTTGGCTGGGCTGGGGGCGGCCCCAGGGCAGGCGGCAGTAGGGGCCCTGGGTGGCACGCTGCAGCACGGTCACCGTGTGCCATGGAATGGAACCCGGTGTCCAAGGGCCCTTTGTGACACCTGGGAAATAGAAGCTTGCCCGGGTGCTGGGAGCAGGCAACGGGGCACAACGGGACAGAGCAGTGCCGTGAGGAGCCCCCGCACAGCACGCTCGTTCGTGTCCCACCCGGAGCTTTTCCGCAGCCTTGTTCCTACAGGTGACCTTGTGGCCAGACCGTGGGACTTGGTGACTCGGAGCTTTTCCGAGGCATCTCCCATTCCTGCGGCCAGTGCCATCAAGTCCAGACCGTGGGCTTTGGTCACCTGAATCATTAACGAGGAGTCTCCTGTGATTTTGGCAGGAGTCCTCAAGACCAGAGTGCAGGATTTGCTGTCCTGCAGCCTTTTTGAAGCTTCCCTGTCGCAGGTGCCTTCAAGGCACAACCGCACTTGTTGCCTTGGCGATATCCTGAGCCATCTCTCTTTAAGGTGCCCTCGAGGCCGAGCTCTAGCATGGCAGGCAGATTCCCCAGCTTGTTGAAAGCGTTCAGGGGGAAAAAAAAGAATGACCCTGGAGCTGCTCCAGCACAACAGCCTGAAGATCTGGAGCAGATTCAGACACTGCAGGGTGGTGAGTAGCAGAGCTGCACCACAGGGCTGATGGCTACAGCCAGCTTGGCCCCATCCCATCCCATCCCATCCCATCCCATCCCTGAGGGCATGCCAACGGATAGGATGGAACAGGGGCTGGGCAGACGCCCCTCAGGGGCCATGCTCTAACCCCTGGGCCATCCTGAGGCTCTCCTTGCCTGGGGAGGCTCCTCAGCTCTGGCTGCGCTCGCTCTTTGCCAGATGCAGCCAGGGACCAGACTCCAGAGCAGGAGCCCACCCGTGGCCGCTTCCGCAGAGCAGCGCAGGTACCTGCGGCCATCCCCACCTGGGCCGGGCCTGCTGGCACTGCTCGGCCGGGCCCCACGTTGGAGCAGACCATGGAACGTCCCTCTCTTCTTCCCGCCCTTCCCTTCTGTTGCAGACACTGCGGAGGTTCCTGCGCCTTCGGCGCACTAAGACCAGCGGCCCCGCGCCCGAGGGCACGGCCGAGCCCGACCCCAGGCCCAGCGAGCTGCGGGCAGAGGCTGCTTCCAGCACAGCGTCCTCTGACCTGGCTGCCAGCTCTGACTGGGAAACCAACAAGGGCTGGGAGGAGGCTGACATGGCCCTGACGGAGGCCATGGCCACCAGCAACACCATCAGCCAGGGCATCCCAGAGACTGAGGCCATGCCCACGCTCACTGTGAGTCCTGGAGCCACTCTGGAGTTTTTCCAGAAGGGTTTTTATTCTCTGCAGCAGCCTGGGGCCAGGGCTGAAGGCCTCTCAGGATCACGTGGCCCCTCAAGCCATGTCCGCTGGGCCCCCTCAGCCCCATCCCAGTGGGCTGGGAAGGCGAGCACTTCTTGGGGGAAGCTGGGCAAGTTGCTGCCTTGGACAGCACTCAAAATCTCCCCCATGCCTCCTCCAGGTGCCAGACATTGTAAGGAGCATCCACCAGAGGCTGGTGTCCCATGGCACTGTGGATGCCAGGCTGCAAAGCGACATTGTGAGGCTGGCTGAAGAACACCCTGCGGACGTGGTGCTGACCCTCCTGCGCTGTGCCCCAACGTGTGACAGGTACGGGGCCCACGTGCCTGCACAGCTCAGGGCTCACCAGCCTTTGGGGCCCACGGCCCTGCACAGCCTGTGCTATGGGCTCTGCCAGACAGGCAGAGAGGTCCAGGACCCTGGGGCCCCTCTGTTTCCCGAGCCTGCTGCCAATGCTCCCTCCCTGCCCCTCAGGGCACCGGGGCTCTGTCACCTGGGCCCCCACAGCTGCACAGGGCATGGTACTGGGACTGAGATGCCCCTGACACAGAGCTCTGATCCCACAGAGCTGCTACAATGATATGGAGAACCATTGGCTCGTCACGAGTAACAGTGGAGAAAGTGCTGCCAACACTGGTCCGGGTAATGGAGGATTGGCCACTGCACAGCGCATGCACCTCTGATGGGGATGACACAAATGTTTCTGCCCTGGCTGTGAGTTTCTGGAACTGGCCTCTGCTTGCCCCTCGGTCACCTCCCCAGCAGCTCTCCATCCTCTCCATGCCTCAGGCGCTGGGCTGAACCCTGGGCTAGGGGCAGGCTCAGGGGGCACCAGGCCCGCTGCTCCTCCTGCATCTGCCCTTGGGCCCTGCCCCATGGACACCTCGGCACTGAGTCCTGTCTTGGGCTGCTTCTTTTGCAGGCAACTCTGGTGATCTGGGTGATGGTCCAGGTGCCTCAGTACCATAAGGCAACGATTCATTCTTTCTACCCTCTGTTTGTGGCTCTGCTCTTCCATGTTGCCATCACCACACAGCAGATGCCACCAGAGGAAGTCGATACCTTCTGGAGAGCATGCCAGGAGGAGCACCGCCTTCCCAGCAAGCTTAACAGGTCCCAGTCCTCCTGGCCTTCCCATGCCCTTGTGGCCAGTGCCAGTGCTCCCAGTGTGACCTGGGCTTTGCTCTGCACACAGGTTTGCAGTGCAGGCCATGAAGGCTCTGCTCTACCTACTGCGCTGTGACAAAGAGGTGATGTCTATGGAGCGCAAGTGTGGCTGGGACACGCTGCTGTGTGCTCACACCCAGCACTATGCCATGGGTCTGCTGGCCAGGTGAGACCCCCTTGTCCCCATTGCCCCCGGCATTTGTGCCCTGTGCCCCGCTCAGTCCCTGTGGTCATGGGCCAGAGAGCCTCGTCACTGAGGGACGGCCAAGGAGACTGGAAAAGGCTGGGAGAGGAGGGTGCCCAGAAGGGGCCACCTCCCAGAGCACCCACATGCCCTCCAGGGATGCTGGGGAAAGACCAGACCTCTGTGAGTCAGTCCTGGGAGATGTTTGCCCCCCCACCTCAGAGTCTTGGTGCCTTTTTTCCCCGCTAGGGAGATGCGTTATGCCTTGACCCCCCTGTGTTCCCATGTTGCATATCGCCTTCTCCTGCTGCTCAGCAGTGAAAAGCCAAGGTGGGATCTGCCCTTGCTGGCATTCCTTGTGGAGGTGAGCCTCAAGGCCAGCGCTGCCTGGCTGAGCTGCCTCCCAGCTCTCTGCCCTCTCACAGCCACAGCTGCCTGGGACGGTGCCCGTGCCCTGTGGTGCTGCTGCTGCTGCTGCCTGGGCCCAGCCCTGTGCGCTTCTGAGCTCCTGCTGGCCGGCTCCCCTGTCACTGCCCTGTGCCTTGCAGGTCCTCGAGTGCCTGGACTTGAGGAAATGTGCTCTCACTGTCGTGAAGATCATGTCAAGTTGCCTGCAGAGCAAGTGCAGGGAGAGGCGTCGCCTGGCCCTCAGAGGCCTCGTGGTGCTCAGCAAGGATCCCTCGATGGTGAGAAGGGGGCAGCGGCTGAAGCTGCGCTGGGGAAAGCAGCCCCTTGGGCTGGCAGGGCTTCAGGAGCTGAGGCAGCTGCTCCCAGCTCTCCTGCCTCACCTGCCCCAGGGCTTTGGGTCAGGCCTTTGGCCTGTGGGCCCTGCAGCAGCACGGTGGCCTTGCAGTGCCAGGCTGGTGGTGGCAGTGCAGCCGTCCATGGCTTCCCGGCACTGCCTTGTGTTCCACACAGGCCAAACCTCTACGCAGCGTGTCTCGAAGCCTTCTGAAGCTTCTGGGTGATGCAGATGGAGAGGTGGTCAGCATGTCCCTCTCTCTGTTCAAGAAGATGCTCCAGAAAAAACATCTCCTGATATCTAGCACTTCTGCCCCAAAGCTGGCTGAGGCGCTCCTGCCACTCTTTGACAATGTAAGGCTCTGTGTCCCCAGCCATAGGCACTTGCTGCTGACCAGAAATTTTGTGCTCTCTGGATTTTCAGCTGTTTGCCCAGGAGTACAGGATATTTGATGCTTAAGTATTTTCCTCCTCCTTTCCTCCAGGACAACAGCCAAGTGCAGGCGCTCTCCATTTACCTCTTCCGCAAGATGATGGAGTTGGTAGTGGATGAGGGAAAAAAGCCCTTGAAGACAATTGTGAACCAGAGCCTGCTCCCCCTCTTCTTGCACTGCCATGAGGAGAACCAACACGTGGCAGAGGTGAGGTTTTCTGGGATGCTGCTGGATCCCTGGCAGGGGGCTTGGCTGCCTCCTGCCCTGGCACCTCATGGACTGCAGCCTCCTCCAGGCCTTGGCACAGGGATGTGATTCCGGTGCCCTGGGCTGTGGGGCCATCTCTGGGTCTCTGCTGCTCTCCAGGCCTCTCGGGAAACGCTGCATTGTGCGGCCGGGTTCTTGGAGAAGACGGATCTCCAGAGGGTGCTGAAGACGGAGCAGCCGTTGAAAATTGATGAGTGCCTGGTAAGGAGGGCCTGCAAGCCCCGGCCTCAGCCTGGAGAAGGCCCCTGAGGGCGGCGCTCAGTGTGCGGGGCCGGGCAGCTGTGCCCCTGCCCGCTGCTGCGGCCAGAGGCCGCGGGGGCTCTTCTCCAGGCTCCCGTGGGCCCCAGCCGGGTGCCCATGGAGCCCCGGCCCGGCAGGGCTGCGGGCCGGCACCGCGGCTCCCCGGGCAGCAGCCGGCCCTCTGCCCCCTGCCCTCGGGAGCCCTTGGCCAGCGGCTGCTGGCCGCGCCTCAGGCCTGTGCGGCCAGGGGAGGCCGGGGCTGGGCGCAGGCAGCGCCCGGCCCAGGGGCGGAGCCCGCGCCAACCCTTCCCTCCTGCCGCTCTCTGCAGCTGGCAGAGGACAGGAGCCAAGCGGCCCAGCACATGCAGTGGGCCCTGCGGTTCCTGGATAGCCCACAGGAGTCCGTACGGGAGGCGGCCGTCAGGATCATCGGTGAGCCCCGGGCCCGGGCTCCCTCCCCGGCCCGGCCCGCCGCAGCTCGGCCCCAGCCCCGCCTGCTGCCCCGGCAGCGCCGCCGGCAGCGCCGGCTGTGCCGCTGGGGCCGTGACAGGCTCTGTGTTCACAGGCAGCGCCGGGCGGTGCCGCAGGGGGAAGAGGGAAGAGCTCCGGGCCCACAGTCAGGGTGAGTGCGGACACCGGGCTGACAGCGGGGCCTGCCCGGGAGAGCTGCATTGCCTTCGCTCCCTGGGTGCATGAGGGGTGGCCTGGGCAGAGCACAGCGAGCGATTTCAGGGACACTGGTCCGGGGGATTCGTGGCCAGCGTCTTGCAGCTGATCCCGTTTGCCCCCCCCTCTCTTCTGGCCGATGCAAGAGCTGAGTGGGACACCCCTATGTAGTGGTTTTGGTTCACTAATTGATGATTTCCTGGCCAATGTTCCAATTAGTGTGGTAAGTTCCGTGCTGGTTAATCACCAGTTCATCCAGTAGAATGTAGTTCATAATTTTCTGTGTGAGATAAGATTAGGAGAAAGGCAAAGCAGGCTCCAAACTTTAAAAGGGTATGAAGAAAAATTTATTAACAGTAACTAAAAGAAGGAGTAATAAGAATCAGAACAAAACCTTCAGAACATTTCTCCTCCCCCTACAACTTTTTCTTTCCCACTGACAATGTAAAGGGACAAAACCAAAATTTTGAGTCACTTTACTACCTCTAGAATAGTCTCTCTTCTGCTCACTTAAGGAGAAATGTCCCTCTTGTTAATGTTATGGAGATTTTCCACAAGAAAGCAGTTCTCTCGTGGCTCTCAATTTCCATCAACAGCAGCCACACTGCAGGGAAATCTGCAATTCTGAAATCGCTCCCATTTTCCACAAGCTTTTCCCACAGCTGTGTTTCTGTGCCGTGTCAACTTATGGGGTACTGTTCTAAAGATGAGCTGTTCAAAGGCAAAGGTTCTCTTTATCTATCTCTAAAATCATCTTCCATCTCTAGCAAGAGAGATCTTCTTCTGTTCCTGGGGGCACAGGATCTTCATCACTCTTCTCTCCATCTCTGTTCAAACTTGTCCTAGAATCATACCTTCATGTCTTATAGGGAAAAAAGTGTCCTTCTCCCTATGTTTACAAGAGGATTTCAGCCTAAAACTAAAGGCATCTCCTCATCCCTCCCATCTGGCACTTGACTTCTTCACTGACCTCAGCCAGGCCTAGGCTGGGTCAGCTGTGTTACCTCTTTGTCGGCCAGAAGGGAAAAGAGAAAGTTCCCAAGTTTAGTTTGTTTGTAACGTGTTTTTCACAGAGGCTTTCATGTACAGCTTTCCTGATTATCAGTTCCCAAAACCAACCCTTGATTTGTTTCCTATTGGACACGGAGGAACCTGCCAGCAGCCTCTCCCAAAACATCATGTCCGTGATGCACAAAGCAGCACACAGTGGCAGGAGCGTCTCCTAGGATTCCTGCAGTTGTGAGTGCTGACTGTGGCTCTCTTCCTCTCTGTTCCAGCCATTTAAGTCCCAAGGAAAGACACTAGTCCATCCCACTGTAACCTGGATATTCACAGCCGATTTGCCAGAAGAGCTGAAGAATTAGGTGCCTCTTCAGGATCCGGTGAAGCAGTTTCCCAAGAACAGCACCAGGAGACACTGAAGAGCAAACCATCTCCCAGTGCCACTGGAGCTCCAGGCACAGCTGATGCCTGGCACAGCTGAGCCTGTGAGAAGCTCCCGTAGCTCCTGCCGTCACCCTGCCTGTTGACAGCTCCCTCCTTCCAGCCCTCATACCCTGCCCATACCCTTTTCTTACCTCCCAGCTCATCCCTTTGCTTTGCTTTTCATTAATAAACCGTTTGGCTTTTTCACTTTGCCTTCATCTCTGTGGAGCTGAAGCAAATCCGGGGCCCTGGGACACACAGGCCCCTGCTGCCGTTCTCTGCCACGCCGTGTTTTGTGCCCAGAGGAACTGGGGCAGGTCAGGCTGGAAAGGTCCCTGTGCTGAAGGTGCAGTTCCACATCTTGCTGAGCACCTTGGAGCCCCTGAATTTTGGAAGAGCCAACCTGAGTATGCTCTGAAGCCAGCTGAGAGGGCTTCCATGGCAAGCATCCACGGAGGGCAAAGGAGCTTGGAATGCTGGAAGCTTTCAAGAATAGCTTCCTGAAAGCACAGCAGCGCTCCATCCCTGCACAGGATGAGGAAGAGGGCAGCATCAGAGAGCATCCGGGCTTAGCAGGGAGCTCTGGCTGTGCCTGAGGGCAAATGAAGCAGCAGCACGGTGCCCGAGACTCGGACGCGCGGCCGTGCCGGTGCCCGCAGCGCTGCCAGGCAGTGCCGGGATCCCGGCTGTGCTTCTGCTCCCCACAAGTGAGGAACGGCAGCCCCAAGCTCAGAGCCAGTCCGAAAGCCAGCCAAGGGAGAGCAGAGGGAGGGCACCCTGCCAGTCTCTCTTGGGCATGGCTGCAAAACAGCGCCTGCTGCTTCTTCCTCCACCTGCGTTTGGGCTGTGCTGGTGGCAGAACCAGCCAGGTTGGGCTCTGTGTTCCAAAGCCTGTTGGGAGCGGGCATGAAAAGCGCGGCGTGCACAGCAGAGAGTCCTGGAAGGTGCTGGCAAGAGCATCCTGCAGGAACAGGGCTCTGGTCCCTGGCCAGGAACAGCCTGGTTTTGGTGCCGTGAGCGCAGGCAGGAGTTGAGGCAGGTGAAGAGGCCATGGGCAGCTTGTGTTTCTGGAGGGCCTGGGGCTGCACCTCTGAACCTGCACCTGGAAACTCACTTGGGGCAATAGGAATTAGAGCTGGAGTGGCTGTCCTGAAAGGACCTGAAGTCATTCAGCCTTGCCAGCGTTTCTTAAAGGTGTGTTGGTGCTCCCCAGGAAAGCTGCACATTTGGGGAAACACCTTTGGAGGAAAGGGGCTTGCTTCTCAAGGAAAGTGCTTCCCAGGGAGCTCCCAGTGAGGCAGGTGCGAGTGTCCCCCTTTGTCTCTCTGTGCTCCTTTCAGTCCTTGAGGCCTGTTGCACATGGCAGTGGGGCAGGGAGAAGGCAGTGAAGAGCAGGTTTGGCATCTGCCTGGACCTGTGGAAACCAACCCAAGCACCTGCAGCAGGATGTGTAATCCCCTTTGGAGAGAGGGTGGGCAGGAGCATCTGTGTCCAGCCATGAGCCCCAAAGCTCTTTGTGAGAGCTGTGAATTAAAAGGCCTTTGCACACACACTTTTCACATCTTTCCTGTCTGCTGTGTTTCAACTCTTGGCAATATGCATTTGCCTGCTGCTTGGTGGCAGCTGCTGTGGCCCAGGGCCAGCACAGAGCTGGGCTGTGTGGGCAAGGCAGCGTGGAGAGCCTCGGCTGATCTTGGTGCGTCCCTGGCCTCAGCAAAGGCCTCCCAAGGTGTCCTGCTCATTGGCTCTCCCTGTGCATCTTGGAGAGAACAAGGCAGGCATTTCTGGCAGCTGGGCATCAGCCAGCCTTAAAATGGGGGCGTGTGGTGGAGTGAGCCCAGCTGAGATACGCTGAGCGCAGCCCAGTGCTCCTTGCTCCTCTCTGCTGAGCCGGGAGCGTTTGTCTGCTTTTGGGATGGCCCTGGCTGTGTCAGGGCTGCTCCGTGGACACGAGACAGCCGCTCCTGTCCCGCTGGGTCCCAGCAGTGCCTGGCAGCAGCCCTGCACCCACGTCAGGATGCTGGCCAAGAGAGGCCCTGGAAGCTGAGGCAGCTGATTTGAAGCTTTTGCAGATACACACAGGGGATGCCAGCAGCGTTCCCTCAGGATACAGCAGTCCTGAGGGGCCTCCCCAGAGCTGCCTGATGCTTCCCACTCCTTGTGGCACCAGTTGCTTTCCTGTGGGATGTTCTACCTCCCCCAGGAGTGAAGAGGGAGCTGGGGAAAGAGCTTGCCCGGCTGCTCTGGATCCTTTCCCAGCAGCCCTGGCTGAGTGGAGCAGTGCGAGCTGAGCGCAGAGGTGCCCATGGAACAGCCGTGCCCAGGAAGGCTGGCTGGGAAGGATGATCCAGGAACCACAGGCCTGGCAGCCTGGCTTTGCTGCCAGGGAAGGCCTTGGAGCAGACCCTCCTGAGTGCCATCCCACGGCACGTGCAGGAAACCAGGGGCTCTGCTGGAGGCTGGGAAAGCTCTGCGGAGGGACGGGCACAGCTGGGGGTCCTGGTGGGCTGTTGCGGGCTTCTGTGGGGGTGTTTGTGGGGGTGGATGTTGGGGGGCGCGTTGGGGATGGAGTTGTCTGGAAGGTGAGAGGTCTGGGCTGGAATTTGAGTCAGTTTGAAGGCAGCATCTGTGCTTTGGCACAGCTTTGGTGTTGGACGGCAGAAAGAATATCTGTGACTATTTCTTTTACTGGTCCTGTTTCTCCTGCAGGGAACAAGAGGGGAGAGCTGTACTTTATTGGCCACTTAGAGATCTGTACTGGGGGAGGATCGGCCCTTTTGCCATCTCCTCATTTAGTTGGGTTACTGTTGTAACACTGAGGGGTCTTCATTCCTTGAGAGCTTTTATTCCTTAAGAGAATTAGGAGATTATAATCCCTTCATGGAAAACCATTTGCAAACCAAAGAATGGCCTCCCTTTTGGCCTCTCTGTAGTGTTATGTTTTGTAAAGGGACTTCCAGTGGATGATGTTAAGGCATATGTGTTGCTGCTTTGAGATGGGAACAAACTTCAAAATCAATTCCATTCTCTGGGCATTGCTGTTAATTGGAGAAGTTTGCAAATTTTGGAACTACTTGAGCTGAGCAATGGGAATTAAAGCTTTCCTGAAGTGAGGATACTTAAATGTCCTGAGCCCGCAGTGCAGGGCAGTATTTGCTGATGTTTCGAGCCCTTCCTAAAGATCCTGTGGGGCTGCCTTAGACACCTGGGGCCAGGCATTCCTTCCAGCCTGGGCCACTTTGGCTGGGCTGGGGGCGGCCCCAGGGCAGGCGGCAGTAGGGGCCCTGGGTGGCACGCTGCAGCACGGTCACCGTGTGCCATGGAATGGAACCCGGTGTCCAAGGGCCCTTTGTGACACCTGGGAAATAGAAGCTTGCCCGGGTGCTGGGAGCAGGCAACGGGGCACAACGGGACAGAGCAGTGCCGTGAGGAGCCCCCGCACAGCACGCTCGTTCGTGTCCCACCCGGAGCTTTTCCGCAGCCTTGTTCCTACAGGTGACCTTGTGGCCAGACTGTGGGACTTGGTGACTCGGAGCTTTTCCGAGGCATCTCCCATTCCTGCGGCCAGTGCCATCAAGTCCAGACCGTGGGCTTTGGTCACCTGAATCATTAACGAGGAGTCTCCTGTGATTTTGGCAGGAGTCCTCAAGACCAGAGTGCAGGATTTGCTGTCCTGCAGCCTTTTTGAAGCTTCCCTGTCGCAGGTGCCTTCAAGGCACAACCGCACTTGTTGCCTTGGCGATATCCTGAGCCATCTCTCTTTAAGGTGCCCTCGAGGCCGAGCTCTAGCATGGCAGGCAGATTCCCCAGCTTGTTGAAAGCGTTCAGGGGGAAAAAAAAGAATGACCCTGGAGCTGCTCCAGCACAACAGCCTGAAGATCTGGAGCAGATTCAGACACTGCAGGGTGGTGAGTAGCAGAGCTGCACCACAGGGCTGATGGCTACAGCCAGCTTGGCCCCATCCCATCCCATCCCATCCCATCCCATCCCTGAGGGCATGCCAACGGATAGGATGGAACAGGGGCTGGGCAGACGCCCCTCAGGGGCCATGCTCTAACCCCTGGGCCATCCTGAGGCTCTCCTTGCCTGGGGAGGCTCCTCAGCTCTGGCTGCGCTCGCTCTTTGCCAGATGCAGCCAGGGACCAGACTCCAGAGCAGGAGCCCACCCGTGGCCGCTTCCGCAGAGCAGCGCAGGTACCTGCGGCCATCCCCACCTGGGCCGGGCCTGCTGGCACTGCTCGGCCAGGCCCCACGTTGGAGCAGACCATGGAACGTCCCTCTCTTCTTCCCGCCCTTCCCTTCTGTTGCAGACACTGCGGAGGTTCCTGCGCCTTCGGCGCACTAAGACCAGCGGCCCCGCGCCCGAGGGCACGGCCGAGCCCGACCCCAGGCCCAGCGAGCTGCGGGCAGAGGCTGCTTCCAGCACAGCGTCCTCTGACCTGGCTGCCAGCTCTGACTGGGAAACCAACAAGGGCTGGGAGGAGGCTGACATGGCCCTGACGGAGGCCATGGCCACCAGCAACACCATCAGCCAGGGCATCCCAGAGACTGAGGCCATGCCCACGCTCACTGTGAGTCCTGGAGCCACTCTGGAGTTTTTCCAGAAGGGTTTTTATTCTCTGCAGCAGCCTGGGGCCAGGGCTGAAGGCCTCTCAGGATCACGTGGCCCCTCAAGCCATGTCCGCTGGGCCCCCTCAGCCCCATCCCAGTGGGCTGGGAAGGCGAGCACTTCTTGGGGGAAGCTGGGCAAGTTGCTGCCTTGGACAGCACTCAAAATCTCCCCCATGCCTCCTCCAGGTGCCAGACATTGTAAGGAGCATCCACCAGAGGCTGGTGTCCCATGGCACTGTGGATGCCAGGCTGCAAAGCGACATTGTGAGGCTGGCTGAAGAACACCCTGCGGACGTGGTGCTGACCCTCCTGCGCTGTGCCCCAACGTGTGACAGGTACGGGGCCCACGTGCCTGCACAGCTCAGGGCTCACCAGCCTTTGGGGCCCACGGCCCTGCACAGCCTGTGCTATGGGCTCTGCCAGACAGGCAGAGAGGTCCAGGACCCTGGGGCCCCTCTGTTTCCCGAGCCTGCTGCCAATGCTCCCTCCCTGCCCCTCAGGGCACCGGGGCTCTGTCACCTGGGCCCCCACAGCTGCACAGGGCATGGTACTGGGACTGAGATGCCCCTGACACAGAGCTCTGATCCCACAGAGCTGCTACAATGATATGGAGAACCATTGGCTCGTCACGAGTAACAGTGGAGAAAGTGCTGCCAACACTGGTCCGGGTAATGGAGGATTGGCCACTGCACAGCGCATGCACCTCTGATGGGGATGACACAAATGTTTCTGCCCTGGCTGTGAGTTTCTGGAACTGGCCTCTGCTTGCCCCTCGGTCACCTCCCCAGCAGCTCTCCATCCTCTCCATGCCTCAGGCGCTGGGCTGAACCCTGGGCTAGGGGCAGGCTCAGGGGGCACCAGGCCCGCTGCTCCTCCTGCATCTGCCCTTGGGCCCTGCCCCATGGACACCTCGGCACTGAGTCCTGTCTTGGGCTGCTTCTTTTGCAGGCAACTCTGGTGATCTGGGTGATGGTCCAGGTGCCTCAGTACCATAAGGCAACGATTCATTCTTTCTACCCTCTGTTTGTGGCTCTGCTCTTCCATGTTGCCATCACCACACAGCAGATGCCACCAGAGGAAGTCGATACCTTCTGGAGAGCATGCCAGGAGGAGCACCGCCTTCCCAGCAAGCTTAACAGGTCCCAGTCCTCCTGGCCTTCCCATGCCCTTGTGGCCAGTGCCAGTGCTCCCAGTGTGACCTGGGCTTTGCTCTGCACACAGGTTTGCAGTGCAGGCCATGAAGGCTCTGCTCTACCTACTGCGCTGTGACAAAGAGGTGATGTCTATGGAGCGCAAGTGTGGCTGGGACACGCTGCTGTGTGCTCACACCCAGCACTATGCCATGGGTCTGCTGGCCAGGTGAGACCCCCTTGTCCCCATTGCCCCCGGCATTTGTGCCCTGTGCCCCGCTCAGTCCCTGTGGTCATGGGCCAGAGAGCCTCGTCACTGAGGGACGGCCAAGGAGACTGGAAAAGGCTGGGAGAGGAGGGTGCCCAGAAGGGGCCACCTCCCAGAGCACCCACATGCCCTCCAGGGATGCTGGGGAAAGACCAGACCTCTGTGAGTCAGTCCTGGGAGATGTTTGCCCCCCCACCTCAGAGTCTTGGTGCCTTTTTTCCCCGCTAGGGAGATGCGTTATGCCTTGACCCCCCTGTGTTCCCATGTTGCATATCGCCTTCTCCTGCTGCTCAGCAGTGAAAAGCCAAGGTGGGATCTGCCCTTGCTGGCATTCCTTGTGGAGGTGAGCCTCAAGGCCAGCGCTGCCTGGCTGAGCTGCCTCCCAGCTCTCTGCCCTCTCACAGCCACAGCTGCCTGGGACGGTGCCCGTGCCCTGTGGTGCTGCTGCTGCTGCTGCCTGGGCCCAGCCCTGTGCGCTTCTGAGCTCCTGCTGGCCGGCTCCCCTGTCACTGCCCTGTGCCTTGCAGGTCCTCGAGTGCCTGGACTTGAGGAAATGTGCTCTCACTGTCGTGAAGATCATGTCAAGTTGCCTGCAGAGCAAGTGCAGGGAGAGGCGTCGCCTGGCCCTCAGAGGCCTCGTGGTGCTCAGCAAGGATCCCTCGATGGTGAGAAGGGGGCAGCGGCTGAAGCTGCGCTGGGGAAAGCAGCCCCTTGGGCTGGCAGGGCTTCAGGAGCTGAGGCAGCTGCTCCCAGCTCTCCTGCCTCACCTGCCCCAGGGCTTTGGCTCAGGCCTTTGGCCTGTGGGCCCTGCAGCAGCACGGTGGCCTTGCAGTGCCAGGCTGGTGGTGGCAGTGCAGCCGTCCATGGCTTCCCGGCACTGCCTTGTGTTCCACACAGGCCAAACCTCTACGCAGCGTGTCTCGAAGCCTTCTGAAGCTTCTGGGTGATGCAGATGGAGAGGTGGTCAGCATGTCCCTCTCTCTGTTCAAGAAGATGCTCCAGAAAAAACATCTCCTGATATCTAGCACTTCTGCCCCAAAGCTGGCTGAGGCGCTCCTGCCACTCTTTGACAATGTAAGGCTCTCTGTCCCCAGCCATAGGCACTTGCTGCTGACCAGAAATTTTGTGCTCTCTGGATTTTCAGCTGTTTGCCCAGGAGTACAGGATGTTTGATGCTTAAGTATTTTCCTCCTCCTTTCCTCCAGGACAACAGCCAAGTGCAGGCGCTCTCCATTTACCTCTTCCGCAAGATGATGGAGTTGGTAGTGGATGAGGGAAAAAAGCCCTTGAAGACAATTGTGAACCAGAGCCTGCTCCCCCTCTTCTTGCACTGCCATGAGGAGAACCAACACGTGGCAGAGGTGAGGTTTTCTGGGATGCTGCTGGATCCCTGGCAGGGGGCTTGGCTGCCTCCTGCCCTGGCACCTCATGGACTGCAGCCTCCTCCAGGCCTTGGCACAGGGATGTGATTCCGGTGCCCTGGGCTGTGGGGCCATCTCTGGGTCTCTGCTGCTCTCCAGGCCTCTCGGGAAACGCTGCATTGTGCGGCCGGGTTCTTGGAGAAGACGGATCTCCAGAGGGTGCTGAAGACGGAGCAGCCGTTGAAAATTGATGAGTGCCTGGTAAGGAGGGCCTGCAAGCCCCAGCCTCAGCCTGGAGAAGGCCCCTGAGGGCGGCGCTCAGTGTGCGGGGCCGGGCAGCTGTGCCCCTGCCCGCTGCTGCGGCCAGAGGCCGCGGGGGCTCTGCTCCAGGCTCCCGTGGGCCCCAGCCGGGTGCCCATGGAGCCCCGGCCCGGCAGGGCTGCGGGCCGGCACCGCGGCTCCCCGGGCAGCAGCCGGCCCTCTGCCCCCTGCCCTCGGGAGCCCTTGGCCAGCGGCTGCTGGCCGCGCCTCAGGCCTGTGCGGCCAGGGGAGGCCGGGGCTGGGCGCAGGCAGCGCCCGGCCCAGGGGCAGAGCCCGCGCCAACCCTTCCCTCCTGCCACTCTCTGCAGCTGGCAGAGGACAGGAGCCAAGCGGCCCAGCACATGCAGTGGGCCCTGCGGTTCCTGGATAGCCCACAGGAGTCCGTACGGGAGGCGGCCGTCAGGATCATCGGTGAGCCCCGGGCCCGGGCTCCCTCCCCGGCCCGGCCCGCCGCAGCTCGGCCCCAGCCCCGCCTGCTGGCCCGGCAGCGCCGCCGGCAGGGAGCTGTGCCGCTGGGGCCGTGACAGGCTCTGTGTTCACAGGCAGCGCCGGGCGGTGCCGCAGGGGGAAGAGGGAAGAGCTCCGGGCCCACAGTCAGGGTGAGTGCGGACACCGGGCTGACAGCGGGGCCTGCCCGGGAGAGCTGCATTGCCTTCGCTCCCTGGGTGCATGAGGGGTGGCCTGGGCAGAGCACAGCGAGCGATTTCAGGGACACTGGTCCGGGGGATTCGTGGCCAGCGTCTTGCAGCTGATCCCGTTTGCCCCCCCCTCTCTTCTGGCCGATGCAAGAGCTGAGTGGGACACCCCTGTGTAGTGGTTTTGGTTCACTAATTGATGATTTCCTGGCCAATGTTCCAATTAGTGTGGTAAGTTCCGTGCTGGTTAATCACCAGTTCATCCAGTAGAATGTAGTTCATCATTTTCTGTGTGAGATAGGATTAGGAGAAAGGCAAAGCAGGCTCCAAACTTTAAAAGGGTATGAAGAAAAATTTATTAACAGGAACTAAAAGAAGGAGTAATAAGAATCAGAACAAAACCTTCAGAACATTTCTCCTCCCCCTACAACTTTTTCTTTCCCACTGACAATGTAAAGGGACAAAACCAAAATTTTGAGTCACTTTACTACCTCTAGAATAGTCTCTCTTCTGCTCACTTAAGGAGAAATGTCCCTCTTGTTAATGTTATGGAGATTTTCCACAAGAAAGCAGTTCTCTCGTGGCTCTCAATTTCCATCAACAGCAGCCACACTGCAGGGAAATCTGCAATTCTGAAATCGCTCCCATTTTCCACAAGCTTTTCCCACAGCTGTGTTTCTGTGCCGTGTCAACTTATGGGGTACTGTTCTAAAGATGAGCTGTTCAAAGGCAAAGGTTCTCTTTATCTATCTCTAAAATCATCTTCCATCTCTAGCAAGAGAGATCTTCTTCTGTTCCTGGGGGCACAGGATCTTCATCACTCTTCTCTCCATCTCTGTTCAAACTTGTCCTAGAATCATACCTTCATGTCTTATAGGGAAAAAAAGTGTCCTTCTCCCTATGTTTACAAGAGGATTTCAGCCTAAAACTAAAGGCATCTCCTCATCCCTCCCATCTGGCACTTGACTTCTTCACTGACCTCAGCCAGGCCTAGGCTGGGTCAGCTGTGTTACCTCTTTGTCGGCCAGAAGGGAAAAGAGAAAGTTCCCAAGTTTATTTTGTTTGTAACATGTGTTTTTCACAGAGGCTTTCATGTACAGCTTTCCTGATTATCAGTTCCCAAAACCAACCCTTGATTGGTTTCCTATCGGACACGGAGGAACCTGCCAGCAGCCTCTCCCAAAACATCATGTCCGTGATGCACAAAGCAGCACACAGTGGCAGGAGTGTTCTCCTAGGATTCCTGCAGTTGTGGGTGCTGACTGTGGCTCTCTTCTTCTCTGTTCCAGCCATTTAAGTCCCAAGGAAAGACACTAGTCCATCCCGCTGTAACCTGGATATTCACAGCCGATTTGCCAGAAGAGCTGAAGAATTAGGTGCCTCTTCAGGATCCGGTGAAGCAGTTTCCCAAGAACAGCACCAGGAGACACTGAAGAGCAAACCATCTCCCAGTGCCACTGGAGCTCCAGGCACAGCTGATGCCTGGCACAGCTGAGCCTGTGAGAAGCTCCCGTAGCTCCTGCCGTCACCCTGCCTGTTGACAGCTCCCTCCTTCCAGCCCTCATACCCTGCCCATACCCTTTTCTTACCTCCCAGCTCATCCCTTTGCTTTGCTTTTCATTAATAAACCGTTTGGCTTTTTCACTTTGCCTTCATCTCTGTGGAGCTGAAGCAAATCCGGGGCCCTGGGACACACAGGCCCCTGCTGCCGTTCTCTGCCACGCCGTGTTTTGTGCCCAGAGGAACTGGGGCAGGTCAGGCTGGAAAGGTCCCTGTGCTGAAGGTGCAGTTCCACAGCACTGTGCAGTTCCACATCTTGCTGAGCACCTTGGAGCCCCTGAATTTTGGAAGAGCCAACCTGAGTATGCTCTGAAGCCAGCTGAGAGGGCTTCCATGGCAAGCATGCACGGAGGGCAAAGGAGCTTGGAATGCTGGAAGCTTTCAAGAATAGCTTCCTGAAAGCACAGCAGCGCTCCATCCCTGCACAGGATGAGGAAGAGGGCAGCAGCAGAGAGCATCCGGGCTTAGCAGGGAGCTCTGGCTGTGCCTGAGGGCAAATGAAGCAGCAGCACGGTGCCCGAGACTCGGACGTGCGGCCGTGCCGGTGCCCGCAGCGCTGCCAGGCAGTGCCGGGATCCCGGCTGTGCTTCTGCTCCCCACAAGTGAGGAACGGCAGCCCCAAGCTCAGAGCCAGTCCGAAAGCCAGCCAAGGGAGAGCAGAGGGAGGGCACCCTGCCAGTCTCTCTTGGGCATGGCTGCAAAACAGCGCCTGCTGCTTCTTCCTCCGCCTGCGTTTGGGCTGTGCTGGTGGCAGAACCAGCCAGGTTGGGCTCTGTGTTCCAAAGCCTGTTGGGAGCGGGCATGAAAAGCGCGGCGTGCACAGCAGAGAGTCCTGGAAGGTGCTGGCAAGAGCATCCTGCAGGAACAGGGCTCTGGTCCCTGGCCAGGAACAGCCTGGTTTTGGTGCCGTGAGCGCAGGCAGGAGTTGAGGCAGGTGAAGAGGCAGCGGGCAGCTTGTGTTTCTGGAGGGCCCGGGGCTGCACCTCTGAACCTGCACCTGGAAACTCACTTGGGGCAATAGGAATTAGAGCTGGAGTGGCTGTCCCGAAAGGACCTGAAGTCATTCAGCCTTGCCAGCGTTTCTTAAAGGTGTGTTGGTGCTCCCCAGGAAAGCTGCACATTTGGGGAAACACCTTTGGAGGAAAGGGGCTTGCTTCTCAAGGAAAGTGCTTCCCAGGGAGCTCCCAGTGAGGCAGGTGCGAGTGTCCCCCTTTGGCTCTCTGTGCTCCTTTCAGTCCTTGAGGCCTGTTGCACATGGCAGTGGGGCAGGGAGAAGGCAGTGAAGAGCAGGTTTGGCATCTGCCTGGACCTGTGGAAACCAACCCAAGCACCTGCAGCAGGATGTGTAATCCCCTTTGGAGAGAGGGTGGGCAGGAGCATCTGTGTCCAGCCACGAGCCCCAAAGCTCTCTGTGAGAGCTGTGAATTAAAAGGCCTTTGCACACACACTTTTCACATCTTTCCTGTCTGCTGTGTTTCAACTCTTGGCAATATGCATTTGCCTGCTGCTTGGTGGCAGCTGCTGTGGCCCAGGGCCAGCACAGAGCTGGGCTGTGTGGGCCAGGCAGCGTGGAGAGCCTTGGCTGATCTTGGTGCGTCCCTGGCCTCAGCAAAGGCCTCCCAAGGTGTCCTGCTCATTGGCTCTCCCTGTGCATCTTGGAGAGAACAAGGCAGGCATTTCTGGCAGCTGGGCATCAGCCAGCCTTAAAATGGGGGCGTGTGGTGGAGTGAGCCCAGCTGAGATACGCTGAGCGCAGCCCAGTGCTCCTTGCTCCTCTCTGCTGAGCCGGGAGCGTTTGTCTGCTTTCGGGATGGCCCTGGCTGTGTCAGGGCTGCTCCGTGGACACGAGACAGCCGCTCCTGTCCCGCTGGGTCCCAGCAGTGCCTGGCAGCAGCCCTGCACCCACGTCAGGATGCTGGCCAAGAGAGGCCCTGGAAGCTGAGGCAGCTGATTTGAAGCTTTTGCAGATACACACAGGGGATGCCAGCAGCGTTCCCTCAGGATACAGCAGTCCTGAGGGGCCTCCCCAGAGCTGCCTGATGCTGCCCACTCCTTGTGGCACCAGTTGCTTTCCTGTGGGATGTTCTACCTCCCCCAGGAGTGAAGAGGGAGCTGGGGAAAGAGCTTGCCCGGCTGCTCTGGATCCTTTCCCAGCAGCCCTGGCTGAGTGGAGCAGTCCGAGCTGAGCGCAGATGTGCCCATGGAGCAGCCGTGCCCAGGAAGGCTGGCTGGGAAGGATGATCCAGGAACCACAGGCCTGGCAGCCTGGCTTTGCTGCCAGGGAAGGCCTTGGAGCAGACCCTCCTGAGTGCCATCCCACGGCACGTGCAGGGAACCAGGGGCTCTGCTGGAGGCTGGGAAAGCTCTGCGGAGGGACGGGCACAGCTGGGGGTCCTGGTGGGCTGTTGCGGGCTTCTGTGGGGGTGTTTGTGGGGGTGGATGTTGGGGGGCGCGTTGGGGATGGAGTTGTCTGGAAGGTGAGAGGTCTGGGCTGGAATTTGAGTCAGTTTGAAGGCAGCATCTGTGCTTTGGCACAGCTTTGGTGTTGGACGGCAGAAAGAATATCTGTGACTATTTCTTTTACTGGTCCTGTTTCTCCTGCAGGGAACAAGAGGGGAGAGCTGTACTTTATTGGCCACTTAGAGATCTGTACTGGGGGAGGATCGGCCCTTTTGCCATCTCCTCATTTAGTTGGGTTACTGTTGTAACACTGAGGGGTCTTCATTCCTTGAGAGCTTTTATTCCTTAAGAGAATTAGGAGATTATAATCCCTTCATGGAAAACCATTTGCAAACCAAAGAATGGCCTTCCTTTTGGCCTCTCTGTAGTGTTATGTTTTGTAAAGGGACTTCCAGTGGATGATGTTAAGGCATATGTGTTGCTGCTTTGAGATGGGAACAAACTTCAAAATCAATTCCATTCTCTGGGCATTGCTGTTAATTGGAGAAGTTTGCAAATTTTGGAACTACTTGAGCTGAGCAATGGGAATTAAAGCTTTCCTGAAGTGAGGATACTTAAATGTCCTGAGCCCGCAGTGCAGGGCAGTATTTGCTGATGTTTCGAGCCCTTCCTAAAGATCCTGTGGGGCTGCCTTAGACACCTGGGGCCAGGCATTCCTTCCAGCCTGGGCCACTTTGGCTGGGCTGGGGGCGGCCCCAGGGCAGGCGGCAGTAAGGGCCCTGGGTGGCACGCTGCAGCACGGTCACCGTGCCATGGAATGGAACCCGGTGTCCAAGGGCCCTTTGTGACACCTGGGAAATAGAAGCTTGCCCGGGTGCTGGGAGCAGGCAACGGGGCACAACGGGACAGAGCAGTGCCGTGAGGAGCCCCCGCACAGCACGCTCGTTCGTGTCCCACCCGGAGCTTTTCCGCAGCCTTGTTCCTACAGGTGACCTTGTGGCCAGACCGTGGGACTTGGTGACTCGGAGCTTTTCCGAGGCATCTCCCATTCCTGTGGCCAGTGCCATCAAGTCCAGACCGTGGGCTTTGGTCACCTGAATCATTAACGAGGAGTCTCCTGTGATTTTGGCAGGAGTCCTCAAGACCAGAGTGCAGGATTTGCTGTCCTGCAGCCTTTTTGAAGCTTCCCTGTCGCAGGTGCCTTCAAGGCACAACCGCAATTGTTGCCTTGGCGATATCCTGAGCCATCTCTCTTTAAGGTGCCCTCGAGGCCGAGCTCTAGCATGGCAGGCAGATTCCCCAGCTTGTTGAAAGTGTTCAGGGGGAAAAAAAAGAATGACCCTGGAGCTGCTCCAGCACAACAGCCTGAAGATCTGGAGCAGATTCAGACACTGCAGGGTGGTGAGTAGCAGAGCTGCGCCACAGGGCTGATGGCTACAGCCAGCTTGGCCCCATCCCATCCCATCCCATCCCATCCCTGAGGGCATGCCAACGGATAGGATGGAACAGGGGCTGGGCAGACGCCCCTCAGGGGCCATGCTCTAACCCCTGGGCCATCCTGAGGCTCTCCTTGCCTGGGGAGGCTCCTCAGCTCTGGCTGCGCTCGCTCTTTGGCAGATGCAGCCAGGGACCAGACTCCAGAGCAGGAGCCCACCCGTGGCCGCTTCCGCAGAGCAGCGCAGGTACCTGCGGCCATCCCCACCTGGGCCGGGCCTGCTGGCACTGCTCGGCCGGGCCCCACGTTGGAGCAGACCATGGAACGTCCCTCTCTTCTTCCCGCCCTTCCCTTCTGTTGCAGACACTGCGGAGGTTCCTGCGCCTTCGGCGCACTAAGACCAGCGGCCCCGCGCCCGAGGGCACGGCCGAGCCCGACCCCAGGCCCAGCGAGCTGCGGGCAGAGGCTGCTTCCAGCACAGCGTCCTCTGACCTGGCTGCCAGCTCTGACTGGGAAACCAACAAGGGCTGGGAGGAGGCTGACATGGCCCTGACGGAGGCCATGGCCACCAGCAACACCATCAGCCAGGGCATCCCAGAGACTGAGGCCATGCCCACGCTCTCTGTGAGTCCTGGAGCCACTCTGGAGTTTTTCCAGAAGGGTTTTTATTCTCTGCAGCAGCCTGGGGCCAGGGCTGAAGGCCTCTCAGGATCACGTGGCCCCTCAAGCCATGTCCGCTGGGCCCCCTCAGCCCCATCCCAGTGGGCTGGGAAGGCGAGCACTTTTTGGGGGAAGCTGGGCAAGTTGCTGCCTTGGACAGCACTCAAAATCTCCCCCATGCCTCCTCCAGGTGCCAGCCATTGTAAGGAGCATCCACCAGAGGCTGGTGTCCCATGGCACTGTGGATGCCAGGCTGCAAAGCGACATTGTGAGGCTGGCTGAAGAACACCCTGCGGACGTGGTGCTGACCCTCCTGCGCTGTGCCCCAACGTGTGACAGGTACGGGGCCCACGTGCCTGCACAGCTCAGGGCTCACCAGCCTTTGGGGCCCATGGCCCCGCACAGCCTGTGCTATGGGCTCTGCCAGACAGGCAGAGAGGTCCAGGACCCTGGGGCCCCTCTGTTTCCCGAGCCTGCTGCCAATGCTCCCTCCCTGCCCCTCAGGGCACCGGGGCTCTGTCACCTGGGCCCCCACAGCTGCTCAGGGCATGGTACTGGGACTGAGATGCCCCTGACACAGAGCTCTGATCCCACAGAGCTGCTACAATGATATGGAGAGCCATTGGCTCGTCACGAGTAACAGTGGAGAAAGTGCTGCCAACACTGGTCCGGGTAATGGAGGATTGGCCACTGCACAGCGCATGCACCTCTGATGGGGATGACACAAATGTTTCTGCCCTGGCTGTGAGTTTCTGGAACTGGCCTCTGCTTGCCCCTCGGTCACCTCCCCAGCAGCTCTCCATCCTCTCCATGCCTCAGGCGCTGGGCTGAACCCTGGGCTAGGGGCAGGCTCAGGGGGCACCAGGCCCGCTGCTCCTCCTGCATCTGCCCTTGGGCCCTGCCCCATGGACACCTCGGCACTGAGTCCTGTCTTGGGCTGCTTCTTTTGCAGGCAACTCTGGTGATCTGGGTGATGGTCCAGGTGCCTCAGTACCATGAGGCAACGATTCATTCTTTCTACCCTCTGTTTGTGGCTCTGCTCTTCCATGTTGCCATCACCACACAGCAGATGCCACCAGAGGAAGTCGATACCTTCTGGAGAGCATGCCAGGAGGAGCACCGCCTTCCCAGCAAGCTTAACAGGTCCCAGTCCTCCTGGCCTTCCCATGCCCTTGTGGCCAGTGCCAGTGCTCCCAGTGTGACCTGGGCTTTGCTCTGCACACAGGTTTGCAGTGCAGGCAATGAAGGCTCTGCTCTACCTACTGCGCTGTGACAAAGAGGTGATGTCTATGGAGCGCAAGTGTGGCTGGGACACGCTGCTGTGTGCTCACACCCAGCACTATGCCATGGGTCTGCTGGCCAGGTGAGACCCCCTTGTCCCCATTGCCCCCGGCATTTGTGCCCTGTGCCCCGCTCAGTCCCTGTGGTCATGGGCCAGAGAGCCTCGTCACTGAGGGACGGCCAAGGAGACTGGAAAAGGCTGGGAGAGGAGGGTGCCCAGAAGGGGCCACCTCCCAGAGCACCCACATGCCCTCCAGGGATGCTGGGGAAAGACCAGACCTCTGTGAGTCAGTCCTGGGAGATGTTTGCCCCCCCACCTCAGAGTCTTGGTGCCTTTTTTCCCCTGCCAGGGAGATGCGTTATGCCTTGACCCCCCTGTGTTCCCATGTTGCATATCGCCTTCTCCTGCTGCTCAGCAGTGAAAAGCCAAGGTGGGATCTGCCCTTGCTGGCATTCCTTGTGGAGGTGAGCCTCAAGGCCAGCGCTGCCTGGCTGAGCTGCCTCCCAGCTCTCTGCCCTCTCACAGCCACAGCTGCCTGGGACGGTGCCCGTGCCCTGTGCTGCTGCTGCTGCTGCCTGGGCCCAGCCCTGTGCGCTTCTGAGCTCCTGCTGGCCGGCTCCCCTGTCACTGCCCTGTGCCTTGCAGGTCCTCGAGTGCCTGGACTTGAGGAAATGTGCTCTCACTGTCGTGAAGATCATGTCAAGTTGCCTGCAGAGCAAGTGCAGGGAGAGGCGTCGCCTGGCACTCAGAGGCCTCGTGGTGCTCAGCAAGGATCCCTCGATGGTGAGAAGGGGGCAGCGGCTGAAGCTGCGCTGGGGAAAGCAGCCCCTTGGGCTGGCAGGGCTTCAGGAGCTGAGGCAGCTGCTCCCAGCTCTCCTGCCTCACCTGCCCCAGGGCTTTGGCTCAGGCCTTTGGCCTGTGGGCCCTGCAGCAGCACGGTGGCCTTGCAGTGCCAGGCTGGTGGTGGCAGTGCAGCCGTCCATGGCTTCCCGGCACTGCCTTGTGTTCCACACAGGCCAAACCTCTACGCAGCGTGTCTCGAAGCCTTCTGAAGCTTCTGGGTGATGCAGATGGAGAGGTGGTCAGCATGTCCCTCTCTCTGTTCAAGAAGATGCTCCAGAAAAAACATCTCCTGATATCTAGCACTTCTGCCCCAAAGCTGGCTGAGGCGCTCCTGCCACTCTTTGACAATGTAAGGCTCTCTGTCCCCAGCCATAGGCACTTGCTGCTGACCAGAAATTTTGTGCTCTCTGGATTTTCAGCTGTTTGCCCAGGAGTACAGGATGTTTGATGCTTAAGTATTTTCCTCCTCCTTTCCTCCAGGACAACAGCCAAGTGCAGGCGCTCTCCATTTACCTCTTCCGCAAGATGATGGAGTTGGTAGTGGATGAGGGAAAAAAGCCCTTGAAGACAATTGTGAACCAGAGCCTGCTCCCCCTCTTCTTGCACTGCCATGAGGAGAACCAACACGTGGCAGAGGTGAGGTTTTCTGGGATGCTGCTGGATCCCTGGCAGGGGGCTTGGCTGCCTCCTGCCCTGGCACCTCATGGACTGCAGCCTCCTCCAGGCCTTGGCACAGGGATGTGATTCCGGTGCCCTGGGCTGTGGGGCCATCTCTGGGTCTCTGCTGCTCTCCAGGCCTCTCGGGAAACGCTGCATTGTGCGGCCGGGTTCTTGGAGAAGACGGATCTCCAGAGGGTGCTGAAGACGGAGCAGCCGTTGAAAATTGATGAGTGCCTGGTAAGGAGGGCCTGCAAGCCCCAGCCTCAGCCTGGAGAAGGCCCCTGAGGGCGGCGCTCAGTGTGCGGGGCCGGGCAGCTGTGCCCCTGCCCGCTGCTGCGGCCAGAGGCCGCGGGGGCTCTTCTCCAGGCTCCCGTGGGCCCCAGCCGGGTGCCCATGGAGCCCCGGCCCGGCAGGGCTGCGGGCCGGCACCGCGGCTCCCCGGGCAGCAGCCGGCCCTCTGCCCCCTGCCCTCGGGAGCCCTTGGCCAGCGGCTGCTGGCCGCGCCTCAGGCCTGTGCGGCCAGGGGAGGCCGGGGCTGGGCGCAGGCAGCGCCCGGCCCAGGGGCGGAGCCCGCGCCAACCCTTCCCTCCTGCCGCTCTCTGCAGCTGGCAGAGGACAGGAGCCAAGCGGCCCAGCACATGCAGTGGGCCCTGCGGTTCCTGGATAGCCCACAGGAGTCCGTACGGGAGGCGGCCGTCAGGATCATCGGTGAGCCCCGGGCCCGGGCTCCCTCCCCGGCCCGGCCCGCCGCAGCTCGGCCCCAGCCCCGCCTGCTGCCCCGGCAGCGCCGCCGGCAGCGCCGGCTGTGCCGCTGGGGCCGTGACAGGCTCTGTGTTCACAGGCAGCGCCGGGCGGTGCCGCAGGGGGAAGAGGGAAGAGCTCCGGGCCCACAGTCAGGGTGAGTGCGGACACCGGGCTGACAGCGGGGCCTGCCCGGGAGAGCTGCATTGCCTTCGCTCCCTGGGTGCATGAGGGGTGGCCTGGGCAGAGCACAGCGAGCGATTTCAGGGACACTGGTCCGGGGGATTCGTGGCCAGCGTCTTGCAGCTGATCCCGTTTGCCCCCCCCTCTCTTCTGGCCGATGCAAGAGCTGAGTGGGACACCCCTATGTAGTGGTTTTGGTTCACTAATTGATGATTTCCTGGCCAGTGTTCCAATTAGTGTGGTAAGTTCCGTGCTGGTTAATCACCAGTTCATCCAGTAGAATGTAGTTCATCATTTTCTGTGTGAGATAGGATTAGGAGAAAGGCAAAGCAGGCTCCAAACTTTAAAAGGGTATGAAGAAAAATTTATTAACAGGAACTAAAAGAAGGAGTAATAAGAATCAGAACAAAACCTTCAGAACATTTCTCCTCCCCCTACAACTTTTTCTTTCCCACTGACAATGTAAAGGGACAAAACCAAAATTTTGAGTCACTTTACTACCTCTAGAATAGTCTCTCTTCTGCTCACTTAAGGAGAAATGTCCCTCTTGTTAATGTTATGGAGATTTTCCACAAGAAAGCAGTTCTCTCGTGGCTCTCAATTTCCATCAACAGCAGCCACACTGCAGGGAAATCTGCAATTCTGAAATCGCTCCCATTTTCCACAAGCTTTTCCCACAGCTGTGTTTCTGTGCCGTGTCAACTTATGGGGTACTGTTCTAAAGATGAGCTGTTCAAAGGCAAAGGTTCTCTTTATCTATCTCTAAAATCATCTTCCATCTCTAGCAAGAGAGATCTTCTTCTGTTCCTGGGGGCACAGGATCTTCATCACTCTTCTCTGCATCTCTGTTCAAACTTGTCCTAGAATCATACCTTCATGTCTTATAGGGAAAAAAAGTGTCCTTCTCCCTATGTTTACAAGAGGATTTCAGCCTAAAACTAAAGGCATCTCCTCATCCCTCCCATTTGGGACTTGACTTCTTCACTGACCTCAGCCAGGCCTAGGCTGGGTCAGCTGTGTTACCTCTTTGTCGGCCAGAAGGGAAAAGAGAAAGTTCCCAAGTTTATTTTGTTTGTAACGTGTTTTTCACAGAGGCTTTCATGTACAGCTTTCCTGATTATCAGTTCCCAAAACCAACCCTTGATTGGTTTCCTATCGGACACGGAGGAACCTGCCAGCAGCCTCTCCCAAAACATCATGTCCGTGATGCACAAAGCAGCACACAGTGGCAGGAGTGTTCTCCTAGGATTCCTGCAGTTGTGGGTGCTGACTGTGGCTCTCTTCTTCTCTGTTCCAGCCATTTAAGTCCCAAGGAAAGACACTAGTCCATCCCACTGTAACCTGGATATTCACAGCCGATTTGCCAGAAGAGCTGAAGAATTAGGTGCCTCTTCAGGATCCGGTGAAGCAGTTTCCCAAGAACAGCACCAGGAGACACTGAAGAGCAAACCATCTCCCAGTGCCACTGGAGCTCCAGGCACAGCTGATGCCTGGCACAGCTGAGCCTGTGAGAAGCTCCCGTAGCTCCTGCCGTCACCCTGCCTGTTGACAGCTCCCTCCTTCCAGCCCTCATACCCTGCCCATACCCTTTTCTTACCTCCCAGCTCATCCCTTTGCTTTGCTTTTCATTAATAAACCGTTTGGCTTTTTCACTTTGCCTTCATCTCTGTGGAGCTGAAGCAAATCCGGGGCCCTGGGACACACAGGCCCCTGCTGCCGTTCTCTGCCACGCCGTGTTTTGTGCCCAGAGGAACTGGGGCAGGTCAGGCTGGAAAGGTCCCTGTGCTGAAGGTGCAGTTCCACAGCACTGTGCAGTTCCACATCTTGCTGAGCACCTTGGAGCCCCTGAATTTTGGAAGAGCCAACCTGAGTATGCTCTGAAGCCAGCTGAGAGGGCTTCCATGGCAAGCATGCACGGAGGGCAAAGGAGCTTGGAATGCTGGAAGCTTTCAAGAATAGCTTCCTGAAAGCACAGCAGCGCTCCATCCCTGCACAGGATGAGGAAGAGGGCAGCAGCAGAGAGCATCCGGGCTTAGCAGGGAGCTCTGGCTGTGCCTGAGGGCAAATGAAGCAGCAGCACGGTGCCCGAGACTCGGACGCGCGGCCGTGCCGCTGCCCGCAGCGCTGCCAGGCAGTGCCGGGATCCCGGCTGTGCTTCTGCTCCCCACAAGTGAGGAACGGCAGCCCCAAGCTCAGAGCCAGTCCGAAAGCCAGCCAAGGGAGAGCAGAGGGAGGGCACCCTGCCAGTCTCTCTTGGGCATGGCTGCAAAACAGCGCCTGCTGCTTCTTCCTCCGCCTGCGTTTGGGCTGTGCTGGTGGCAGAACCAGCCAGGTTGGGCTCTGTGTTCCAAAGCCTGTTGGGAGCGGGCATGAAAAGCGCGGCGTGCACAGCAGAGAGTCCTGGAAGGTGCTGGCAAGAGCATCCTGCAGGAACAGGGCTCTGGTCCCTGGCCAGGAACAGCCTGGTTTTGGTGCCGTGAGCGCAGGCAGGAGTTGAGGCAGGTGAAGAGGCAGCGGGCAGCTTGTGTTTCTGGAGGGCCCGGGGCTGCACCTCTGAACCTGCACCTGGAAACTCACTTGGGGCAATAGGAATTAGAGCTGGAGTGGCTGTCCCGAAAGGACCTGAAGTCATTCAGCCTTGCCAGCGTTTCTTAAAGGTGTGTTGGTGCTCCCCAGGAAAGCTGCACATTTGGGGAAACACCTTTGGAGGAAAGGGGCTTGCTTCTCAAGGAAAGTGCTTCCCAGGGAGCTCCCAGTGAGGCAGGTGCGAGTGTCCCCCTTTGGCTCTCTGTGCTCCTTTCAGTCCTTGAGGCCTGTTGCACATGGCAGTGGGGCAGGGAGAAGGCAGTGAAGAGCAGGTTTGGCATCTGCCTGGACCTGTGGAAACCAACCCAAGCACCTGCAGCAGGATGTGTAATCCCCTTTGGAGAGAGGGTGGGCAGGAGCATCTGTGTCCAGCCAGGAGCCCCAAAGCTCTTTGTGAGAGCTGTGAATTAAAAGGCCTTTGCACACACACTTTTCACATCTTTCCTGTCTGCTGTGTTTCAACTCTTGGCAATATGCATTTGCCTGCTGCTTGGTGGCAGCTGCTGTGGCCCAGGGCCAGCACAGAGCTGGGCTGTGTGGGCCAGGCAGCGTGGAGAGCCTTGGCTGATCTTGGTGCGTCCCTGGCCTCAGCAAAGGCCTCCCAAGGTGTCCTGCTCATTGGCTCTCCCTGTGCATCTTGGAGAGAACAAGGCAGGCATTTCTGGCAGCTGGGCATCAGCCAGCCTTAAAATGGGGGCGTGTGGTGGAGTGAGCCCAGCTGAGATACGCTGAGCGCAGCCCAGTGCTCCTTGCTCCTCTCTGCTGAGCCGGGAGCGTTTGTCTGCTTTCGGGATGGCCCTGGCTGTGTCAGGGCTGCTCCGTGGACACGAGACAGCCGCTCCTGTCCCGCTGGGTCCCAGCAGTGCCTGGCAGCAGCCCTGCACCCACGTCAGGATGCTGGCCAAGAGAGGCCCTGGAAGCTGAGGCAGCTGATTTGAAGCTTTTGCAGATACACACAGGGGATGCCAGCAGCGTTCCCTCAGGATACAGCAGTCCTGAGGGGCCTCCCCAGAGCTGCCTGATGCTGCCCACTCCTTGTGGCACCAGTTGCTTTCCTGTGGGATGTTCTACCTCCCCCAGGAGTGAAGAGGGAGCTGGGGAAAGAGCTTGCCCGGCTGCTCTGGATCCTTTCCCAGCAGCCCTGGCTGAGTGGAGCAGTGCGAGCTGAGCGCAGAGGTGCCCATGGAACAGCCGTGCCCAGGAAGGCTGGCTGGGAAGGATGATCCAGGAACCACAGGCCTGGCAGCCTGGCTTTGCTGCCAGGGAAGGCCTTGGAGCAGACCCTCCTGAGTGCCATCCCACGGCACGTGCAGGGAACCAGGGGCTCTGCTGGAGGCTGGGAAAGCTCTGCGGAGGGACGGGCACAGCTGGGGGTCCTGGTGGGCTGTTGCGGGCTTCTGTGGGGGTGTTTGTGGGGGTGGATGTTGGGGGGCGCGTTGGGGATGGAGTTGTCTGGAAGGTGAGAGGTCTGGGCTGGAATTTGAGTCAGTTTGAAGGCAGCATCTGTGCTTTGGCACAGCTTTGGTGTTGGACGGCAGAAAGAATATCTGTGACTATTTCTTTTACTGGTCCTGTTTCTCCTGCAGGGAACAAGAGGGGAGAGCTGTACTTTATTGGCCACTTAGAGATCTGTACTGGGGGAGGATCGGCCCTTTTGCCATCTCCTCATTTAGTTGGGTTACTGTTGTAACACTGAGGGGTCTTCATTCCTTGAGAGCTTTTATTCCTTAAGAGAATTAGGAGATTATAATCCCTTCATGGAAAACCATTTGCAAACCAAAGAATGGCCTTCCTTTTGGCCTCTCTGTAGTGTTATGTTTTGTAAAGGGACTTCCAGTGGATGATGTTAAGGCATATGTGTTGCTGCTTTGAGATGGGAACAAACTTCAAAATCAATTCCATTCTCTGGGCATTGCTGTTAATTGGAGAAGTTTGCAAATTTTGGAACTACTTGAGCTGAGCAATGGGAATTAAAGCTTTCCTGAAGTGAGGATACTTAAATGTCCTGAGCCCGCAGTGCAGGGCAGTATTTGCTGATGTTTCGAGCCCTTCCTAAAGATCCTGTGGGGCTGCCTTAGACACCTGGGGCCAGGCATTCCTTCCAGCCTGGGCCACTTTGGCTGGGCTGGGGGCGGCCCCAGGGCAGGCGGCAGTAAGGGCCCTGGGTGGCACGCTGCAGCACGGTCACCGTGCCATGGAATGGAACCCGATGTCCAAGGGCCCTTTGTGACACCTGGGAAATAGAAGCTTGCCCGGGTGCTGGGAGCAGGCAACGGGGCACAACGGGACAGAGCAGTGCCGTGAGGAGCCCCCGCACAGCACGCTCGTTCGTGTCCCACCCGGAGCTTTTCCGCAGCCTTGTTCCTACAGGTGACCTTGTGGCCAGACCGTGGGACTTGGTGACTCGGAGCTTTTCCGAGGCATCTCCCATTCCTGTGGCCAGTGCCATCAAGTCCAGACCGTGGGATTTGGTCACCTGAATCATTAACGAGGAGTCTCCTGTGATTTTGGCAGGAGTCCTCAAGACCAGAGTGCAGGATTTGCTGTCCTGCAGCCTTTTTGAAGCTTCCCTGTCGCAGGTGCCTTCAAGGCACAACCGCAATTGTTGCCTTGGCGATATCCTGAGCCATCTCTCTTTAAGGTGCCCTCGAGGCCGAGCTCTAGCATGGCAGGCAGATTCCCCAGCTTGTTGAAAGTGTTCAGGGGGAAAAAAAAGAATGACCCTGGAGCTGCTCCAGCACAACAGCCTGAAGATCTGGAGCAGATTCAGACACTGCAGGGTGGTGAGTAGCAGAGCTGCGCCACAGGGCTGATGGCTACAGCCAGCTTGGCCCCATCCCATCCCATCCCATCCCTGAGGGCATGCCAACGGATAGGATGGAACAGGGGCTGGGCAGACGCCCCTCAGGGGCCATGCTCTAACCCCTGGGCCATCCTGAGGCTCTCCTTGCCTGGGGAGGCTCCTCAGCTCTGGCTGCGCTCGCTCTTTGCCAGATGCAGCCAGGGACCAGACTCCAGAGCAGGAGCCCACCCGTGGCCGCTTCCGCAGAGCAGCGCAGGTACCTGCGGCCATCCCCACCTGGGCCGGGCCTGCTGGCACTGCTCGGCCGGGCCCCACGTTGGAGCAGACCATGGAACGTCCCTCTCTTCTTCCCGCCCTTCCCTTCTGTTGCAGACACTGCGGAGGTTCCTGCGCCTTCGGCGCACTAAGACCAGCGGCCCCGCGCCCGAGGGCACGGCCGAGCCCGACCCCAGGCCCAGCGAGCTGCGGGCAGAGGCTGCTTCCAGCACAGCGTCCTCTGACCTGGCTGCCAGCTCTGACTGGGAAACCAACAAGGGCTGGGAGGAGGCTGACATGGCCCTGACGGAGGCCATGGCCACCAGCAACACCATCAGCCAGGGCATCCCAGAGACTGAGGCCATGCCCACGCTCACTGTGAGTCCTGGAGCCACTGTGGAGTTTTTCCAGAAGGGTTTTTATTCTCTGCAGCAGCCTGGGGCCAGGGCTGAAGGCCTCTCAGGATCACGTGGCCCCTCAAGCCATGTCCGCTGGGCCCCCTCAGCCCCATCCCAGTGGGCTGGGAAGGCGAGCACTTCTTGGGGGAAGCTGGGCAAGTTGCTGCCTTGGACAGCACTCAAAATCTCCCCCATGCCTCCTCCAGGTGCCAGCCATTGTAAGGAGCATCCACCAGAGGCTGGTGTCCCATGGCACTGTGGATGCCAGGCTGCAAAGCGACATTGTGAGGCTGGCTGAAGAACACCCTGCGGACGTGGTGCTGACCCTCCTGCGCTGTGCCCCAACGTGTGACAGGTACGGGGCCCACGTGCCTGCACAGCTCAGGGCTCACCAGCCTTTGGGGCCCATGGCCCCGCACAGCCTGTGCTATGGGCTCTGCCAGACAGGCAGAGAGGTCCAGGACCCTGGGGCCCCTCTGTTTCCCGAGCCTGCTGCCAATGCTCCCTCCCTGCCCCTCAGGGCACCGGGGCTCTGTCACCTGGGCCCCCACAGCTGCTCAGGGCATGGTACTGGGACTGAGATGCCCCTGACACAGAGCTCTGATCCCACAGAGCTGCTACAATGATATGGAGAGCCATTGGCTCGTCACGAGTAACAGTGGAGAAAGTGCTGCCAACACTGGTCCGGGTAATGGAGGATTGGCCACTGCACAGCGCATGCACCTCTGATGGGGATGACACAAATGTTTCTGCCCTGGCTGTGAGTTTCTGGAACTGGCCTCTGCTTGCCCCTCGGTCACCTCCCCAGCAGCTCTCCATCCTCTCCATGCCTCAGGCGCTGGGCTGAACCCTGGGCTAGGGGCAGGCTCAGGGGGCACCAGGCCCGCTGCTCCTCCTGCATCTGCCCTTGGGCCCTGCCCCATGGACACCTCGGCACTGAGTCCTGTCTTGGGCTGCTTCTTTTGCAGGCAACTCTGGTGATCTGGGTGATGGTCCAGGTGCCTCAGTACCATGAGGCAACGATTCATTCTTTCTACCCTCTGTTTGTGGCTCTGCTCTTCCATGTTGCCATCACCACACAGCAGATGCCACCAGAGGAAGTCGATACCTTCTGGAGAGCATGCCAGGAGGAGCACCGCCTTCCCAGCAAGCTTAACAGGTCCCAGTCCTCCTGGCCTTCCCATGCCCTTGTGGCCAGCGCCAGTGCTCCCAGTGTGACCTGGGCTTTGCTCTGCACACAGGTTTGCAGTGCAGGCAATGAAGGCTCTGCTCTACCTACTGCGCTGTGACAAAGAGGTGATGTCTATGGAGCGCAAGTGTGGCTGGGACACGCTGCTGTGTGCTCACACCCAGCACTATGCCATGGGTCTGCTGGCCAGGTGAGACCCCCTTGTCCCCATTGCCCCCGGCATTTGTGCCCTGTGCCCCGCTCAGTCCCTGTGGTCATGGGCCAGAGAGCCTCGTCACTGAGGGACGGCCAAGGAGACTGGAAAAGGCTGGGAGAGGAGGGTGCCCAGAAGGGGCCACCTCCCAGAGCATGCACATGCCCTCCAGGGATGCTGGGGAAAGACCAGACCTCTGTGAGTCAGTCCTGGGAGATGTTTGCCCCCCCACCTCAGAGTCTTGGTGCCTTTTTTCCCCTGCCAGGGAGATGCGTTATGCCTTGACCCCCCTGTGTTCCCATGTTGCATATCGCCTTCTCCTGCTGCTCAGCAGTGAAAAGCCAAGGTGGGATCTGCCCTTGCTGGCATTCCTTGTGGAGGTGAGCCTCAAGGCCAGCGCTGCCTGGCTGAGCTGCCTCCCAGCTCTCTGCCCTCTCACAGCCACAGCTGCCTGGGACGGTGCCCGTGCCCTGTGGTGCTGCTGCTGCTGCCTGGGCCCAGCCCTGTGCGCTTCTGAGCTCCTGCTGGCCGGCTCCCCTGTCACTGCCCTGTGCCTTGCAGGTCCTCCAGTGCCTGGACTTGAGGAAATGTGCTCTCACTGTCGTGAAGATCATGTCAAGTTGCCTGCAGAGCAAGTGCAGGGAGAGGCGTCGCCTGGCACTCAGAGGCCTCGTGGTGCTCAGCAAGGATCCCTCGATGGTGAGAAGGGGGCAGCGGCTGAAGCTGCGCTGGGGAAAGCAGCCCCTTGGGCTGGCAGGGCTTCAGGAGCTGAGGCAGCTGCTCCCAGCTCTCCTGCCTCACCTGCCCCAGGGCTTTGGCTCAGGCCTTTGGCCTGTGGGCCCTGCAGCAGCACGGTGGCCTTGCAGTGCCAGGGTGGTGGTGGCAGTGCAGCCGTCCATGGCTTCCCGGCACAGCCTTGTGTTCCACACAGGCCAAACCTCTACGCAGCGTGTCTCGAAGCCTTCTGAAGCTTCTGGGTGATGCAGATGGAGAGGTGGTCAGCATGTCCCTCTCTCTGTTCAAGAAGATGCTCCAGAAAAAACATCTCCTGATATCTAGCACTTCTGCCCCAAAGCTGGCTGAGGCGCTCCTGCCACTCTTTGACAATGTAAGGCTCTGTGTCCCCAGCCATAGGCACTTGCTGCTGACCAGAAATTTTGTGCTCTCTGGATTTTCAGCTGTTTGCCCAGGAGTACAGGATGTTTGATGCTTAAGTATTTTCCTCCTCCTTTCCTCCAGGACAACAGCCAAGTGCAGGCGCTCTCCATTTACCTCTTCCGCAAGATGATGGAGTTGGTAGTGGATGAGGGAAAAAAGCCCTTGAAGACAATTGTGAACCAGAGCCTGCTCCCCCTCTTCTTGCACTGCCATGAGGAGAACCAACACGTGGCAGAGGTGAGGTTTTCTGGGATGCTGCTGGATCCCTGGCAGGGGGCTTGGCTGCCTCCTGCCCTGGCACCTCATGGACTGCAGCCTCCTCCAGGCCTTGGCACAGGGATGTGATTCCGGTGCCCTGGGCTGTGGGGCCATCTCTGGGTCTCTGCTGCTCTCCAGGCCTCTCGGGAAACGCTGCATTGTGCGGCCGGGTTCTTGGAGAAGACGGATCTCCAGAGGGTGCTGAAGACGGAGCAGCCGTTGAAAATTGATGAGTGCCTGGTAAGGAGGGCCTGCAAGCCCCAGCCTCAGCCTGGAGAAGGCCCCTGAGGGCGGCGCTCAGTGTGCGGGGCCGGGCAGCTGTGCCCCTGCCCGCTGCTGCGGCCAGAGGCCGCGGGGGCTCTGCTCCAGGCTCCCGTGGGCCCCAGCCGGGTGCCCATGGAGCCCCGGCCCGGCAGGGCTGCGGGCCGGCACCGCGGCTCCCCGGGCAGCAGCCGGCCCTCTGCCCCCTGCCCTCGGGAGCCCTTGGCCAGCGGCTGCTGGCCGCGCCTCAGGCCTGTGCGGCCAGGGGAGGCCGGGGCTGGGCGCAGGCAGCGCCCGGCCCAGGGGCTGAGCCCGCGCCAACCCTTCCCTCCTGCCACTCTCTGCAGCTGGCAGAGGACAGGAGCCAAGCGGCCCAGCACATGCAGTGGGCCCTGCGGTTCCTGGATAGCCCACAGGAGTCCGTACGGGAGGCGGCCGTCAGGATCATCGGTGAGCCCCGGGCCCGGGCTCCCTCCCCGGCCCGGCCCGCCGCAGCTCGGCCCCAGCCCCGCCTGCTGGCCCGGCAGCGCCGCCGGCAGGGAGCTGTGCCGCTGGGGCCGTGACAGGCTCTGTGTTCACAGGCAGCGCCGGGCGGTGCCGCAGGGGGAAGAGGGAAGAGCTCCGGGCCCACAGTCAGGGTGAGTGCGGACACCGGGCTGACAGCGGGGCCTGCCCGGGAGAGCTGCATTGCCTTCGCTCCCTGGGTGCATGAGGGGTGGCCTGGGCAGAGCACAGCGAGCGATTTCAGGGACACTGGTCCGGGGGATTCGTGGCCAGCGTCTTGCAGCTGATCCCGTTTGCCCCCCCCTCTCTTCTGGCCGATGCAAGAGCTGAGTGGGACACCCCTATGTAGTGGTTTTGGTTCACTAATTGATGATTTCCTGGCCAATGTTCCAATTAGTGTGGTAAGTTCCGTGCTGGTTAATCACCAGTTCATCCAGTAGAATGTAGTTCATCATTTTCTGTGTGAGATAAGATTAGGAGAAAGGCAAAGCAGGCTCCAAACTTTAAAAGGGTATGAAGAAAAATTTATTAACAGGAACTAAAAGAAGGAGTAATAAGAATCAGAACAAAACCTTCAGAACATTTCTCCTCCCCCTACAACTTTTTCTTTCCCACTGACAATGTAAAGGGACAAAACCAAAATTTTGAGTCACTTTACTACCTCTAGAATAGTCTCTCTTCTGCTCACTTAAGGAGAAATGTCCCTCTTGTTAATGTTATGGAGATTTTCCACAAGAAAGCAGTTCTCTCGTGGCTCTCAATTTCCATCAACAGCAGCCACACTGCAGGGAAATCTGCAATTCTGAAATCGCTCCCATTTTCCACAAGCTTTTCCCACAGCTGTGTTTCTGTGCCGTGTCAACTTATGGGGTACTGTTCTAAAGATGAGCTGTTCAAAGGCAAAGGTTCTCTTTATCTATCTCTAAAATCATCTTCCATCTCTAGCAAGAGAGATCTTCTTCTGTTCCTGGGGGCACAGGATCTTCATCACTCTTCTCTCCATCTCTGTTCAAACTTGTCCTAGAATCATACCTTCATGTCTTATAGGGAAAAAAGTGTCCTTCTCCCTATGTTTACAAGAGGATTTCAGCCTAAAACTAAAGGCATCTCCTCATCCCTCCCATCTGGGACTTGACTTCTTCACTGACCTCAGCCAGGCCTAGGCTGGGTCAGCTGTGTTACCTCTTTGTCGGCCAGAAGGGAAAAGAGAAAGTTCCCAAGTTTAGTTTGTTTGTAACGTGTTTTTCACAGAGGCTTTCATGTACAGCTTTCCTGATTATCAGTTCCCAAAACCAACCCTTGATTTGTTTCCTATTGGACACGGAGGAACCTGCCAGCAGCCTCTCCCAAAACATCATGTCCGTGATGCACAAAGCAGCACACAGTGGCAGGAGCGTCTCCTAGGATTCCTGCAGTTGTGGGTGCTGACTGTGGCTCTCTTCCTCTCTGTTCCAGCCATTTAAGTCCCAAGGAAAGACACTAGTCCATCCCACTGTAACCTGGATATTCACAGCCGATTTGCCAGAAGAGCTGAAGAATTAGGTGCCTCTTCAGGATCCGGTGAAGCAGTTTCCCAAGAACAGCACCAGGAGACACTGAAGAGCAAACCATCTCCCAGTGCCACTGGAGCTCCAGGCACAGCTGATGCCTGGCACAGCTGAGCCTGTGAGAAGCTCCCGTAGCTCCTGCCGTCACCCTGCCTGTTGACAGCTCCCTCCTTCCAGCCCTCATACCCTGCCCATACCCTTTTCTTACCTCCCAGCTCATCCCTTTGCTTTGCTTTTCATTAATAAACCGTTTGGCTTTTTCACTTTGCCTTCATCTCTGTGGAGCTGAAGCAAATCCGGGGCCCTGGGACACACAGGCCCCTGCTGCCGTTCTCTGCCACGCCGTGTTTTGTGCCCAGAGGAACTGGGGCAGGTCAGGCTGGAAAGGTCCCTGTGCTGAAGGTGCAGTTCCACAGCACTGTGCAGTTCCACATCTTGCTGAGCACCTTGGAGCCCCTGAATTTTGGAAGAGCCAACCTGAGTATGCTCTGAAGCCAGCTGAGAGGGCTTCCATGGCAAGCATGCACGGAGGGCAAAGGAGCTTGGAATGCTGGAAGCTTTCAAGAATAGCTTCCTGAAAGCACAGCAGCGCTCCATCCCTGCACAGGATGAGGAAGAGGGCAGCAGCAGAGAGCATCCGGGCTTAGCAGGGAGCTCTGGCTGTGCCTGAGGGCAAATGAAGCAGCAGCACGGTGCCCGAGACTCGGACGCGCGGCCGTGCCGGTGCCCGCAGCGCTGCCAGGCAGTGCCGGGATCCCGGCTGTGCTTCTGCTCCCCACAAGTGAGGAACGGCAGCCCCAAGCTCAGAGCCAGTCCGAAAGCCAGCCAAGGGAGAGCAGAGGGAGGGCACCCTGCCAGTCTCTCTTGGGCATGGCTGCAAAACAGCGCCTGCTGCTTCTTCCTCCGCCTGCGTTTGGGCTGTGCTGGTGGCAGAACCAGCCAGGTTGGGCTCTGTGTTCCAAAGCCTGTTGGGAGCGGGCATGAAAAGCGCGGCGTGCACAGCAGAGAGTCCTGGAAGGTGCTGGCAAGAGCATCCTGCAGGAACAGGGCTCTGGTCCCTGGCCAGGAACAGCCTGGTTTTGGTGCCGTGAGCGCAGGCAGGAGTTGAGGCAGGTGAAGAGGCAGCGGGCAGCTTGTGTTTCTGGAGGGCCCGGGGCTGCACCTCTGAACCTGCACCTGGAAACTCACTTGGGGCAATAGGAATTAGAGCTGGAGTGGCTGTCCCGAAAGGACCTGAAGTCATTCAGCCTTGCCAGCGTTTCTTAAAGGTGTGTTGGTGCTCCCCAGGAAAGCTGCACATTTGGGGAAACACCTTTGGAGGAAAGGGGCTTGCTTCTCAAGGAAAGTGCTTCCCAGGGAGCTCCCAGTGAGGCAGGTGCGAGTGTCCCCCTTTGGCTCTCTGTGCTCCTTTCAGTCCTTGAGGCCTGTTGCACATGGCAGTGGGGCAGGGAGAAGGCAGTGAAGAGCAGGTTTGGCATCTGCCTGGACCTGTGGAAACCAACCCAAGCACCTGCAGCAGGATGTGTAATCCCCTTTGGAGAGAGGGTGGGCAGGAGCATCTGTGTCCAGCCACGAGCCCCAAAGCTCTCTGTGAGAGCTGTGAATTAAAAGGCCTTTGCACACACACTTTTCACATCTTTCCTGTCTGCTGTGTTTCAACTCTTGGCAATATGCATTTGCCTGCTGCTTGGTGGCAGCTGCTGTGGCCCAGGGCCAGCACAGAGCTGGGCTGTGTGGGCCAGGCAGCGTGGAGAGCCTTGGCTGATCTTGGTGCGTCCCTGGCCTCAGCAAAGGCCTCCCAAGGTGTCCTGCTCATTGGCTCTCCCTGTGCATCTTGGAGAGAACAAGGCAGGCATTTCTGGCAGCTGGGCATCAGCCAGCCTTAAAATGGGGGCGTGTGGTGGAGTGAGCCCAGCTGAGATACGCTGAGCGCAGCCCAGTGCTCCTTGCTCCTCTCTGCTGAGCCGGGAGCGTTTGTCTGCTTTCGGGATGGCCCTGGCTGTGTCAGGGCTGCTCCGTGGACACGAGACAGCCGCTCCTGTCCCGCTGGGTCCCAGCAGTGCCTGGCAGCAGCCCTGCACCCACGTCAGGATGCTGGCCAAGAGAGGCCCTGGAAGCTGAGGCAGCTGATTTGAAGCTTTTGCAGATACACACAGGGGATGGCCAGCAGCGTTCCCTCAGGATACAGCAGTCCTGAGGGGCCTCCCCAGAGCTGCCTGATGCTGCCCACTCCTTGTGGCACCAGTTGCTTTCCTGTGGGATGTTCTACCTCCCCCAGGAGTGAAGAGGGAGCTGGGGAAAGAGCTTGCCCGGCTGCTCTGGATCCTTTCCCAGCAGCCCTGGCTGAGTGGAGCAGTGCGAGCTGAGCGCAGAGGTGCCCATGGAACAGCCGTGCCCAGGAAGGCTGGCTGGGAAGGATGATCCAGGAACCAGAGGCCTGGCAGCCTGGCTTTGCTGCCAGGGAAGGCCTTGGAGCAGACCCTCCTGAGTGCCATCCCACGGCACGTGCAGGGAACCAGGGGCTCTGCTGGAGGCTGGGAAAGCTCTGCGGAGGGACGGGCACAGCTGGGGGTCCTGGTGGGCTGTTGCGGGCTTCTGTGGGGGTGTTTGTGGGGGTGGATGTTGGGGGGCGCGTTGGGGATGGAGTTGTCTGGAAGGTGAGAGGTCTGGGCTGGAATTTGAGTCAGTTTGAAGGCAGCATCTGTGCTTTGGCACAGCTTTGGTGTTGGACGGCAGAAAGAATATCTGTGACTATTTCTTTTACTGGTCCTGTTTCTCCTGCAGGGAACAAGAGGGGAGAGCTGTACTTTATTGGCCACTTAGAGATCTGTACTGGGGGAGGATCGGCCCTTTTGCCATCTCCTCATTTAGTTGGGTTACTGTTGTAACACTGAGGGGTCTTCATTCCTTGAGAGCTTTTATTCCTTAAGAGAATTAGGAGATTATAATCCCTTCATGGAAAACCATTTGCAAACCAAAGAATGGCCTTCCTTTTGGCCTCTCTGTAGTGTTATGTTTTGTAAAGGGACTTCCAGTGGATGATGTTAAGGCATATGTGTTGCTGCTTTGAGATGGGAACAAACTTCAAAATCAATTCCATTCTCTGGGCATTGCTGTTAATTGGAGAAGTTTGCAAATTTTGGAACTACTTGAGCTGAGCAATGGGAATTAAAGCTTTCCTGAAGTGAGGATACTTAAATGTCCTGAGCCCGCAGTGCAGGGCAGTATTTGCTGATGTTTCGAGCCCTTCCTAAAGATCCTGTGGGGCTGCCTTAGACACCTGGGGCCAGGCATTCCTTCCAGCCTGGGCCACTTTGGCTGGGCTGGGGGCGGCCCCAGGGCAGGCGGCAGTAAGGGCCCTGGGTGGCACGCTGCAGCACGGTCACCGTGCCGTGGAATGGAACCCGATGTCCAAGGGCCCTTTGTGACACCTGGGAAATAGAAGCTTGCCCGGGTGCTGGGAGCAGGCAACGGGGCACAACGGGACAGAGCAGTGCCGTGAGGAGCCCCCGCACAGCACGCTCGTTCGTGTCCCACCCGGAGCTTTTCCGCAGCCTTGTTCCTACAGGTGACCTTGTGGCCAGACCGTGGGACTTGGTGACTCGGAGCTTTTCCGAGGCATCTCCCATTCCTGTGGCCAGTGCCATCAAGTCCAGACCGTGGGATTTGGTCACCTGAATCATTAACGAGGAGTCTCCTGTGATTTTGGCAGGAGTCCTCAAGACCAGAGTGCAGGATTTGCTGTCCTGCAGCCTTTTTGAAGCTTCCCTGTCGCAGGTGCCTTCAAGGCACAACCGCAATTGTTGCCTTGGCGATATCCTGAGCCATCTCTCTTTAAGGTGCCCTCGAGGCCGAGCTCTAGCATGGCAGGCAGATTCCCCAGCTTGTTGAAAGTGTTCAGGGGGAAAAAAAAGAATGACCCTGGAGCTGCTCCAGCACAACAGCCTGAAGATCTGGAGCAGATTCAGACACTGCAGGGTGGTGAGTAGCAGAGCTGCGCCACAGGGCTGATGGCTACAGCCAGCTTGGCCCCATCCCATCCCATCCCATCCCTGAGGGCATGCCAACGGATAGGATGGAACAGGGGCTGGGCAGACGCCCCTCAGTGGCCATGCTCTAACCCCTGGGCCATCCTGAGGCTCTCCTTGCCTGGGGAGGCTCCTCAGCTCTGGCTGCGCTCGCTCTTTGCCAGATGCAGCCAGGGACCAGACTCCAGAGCAGGAGCCCACCCGTGGCCGCTTCCGCAGAGCAGCGCAGGTACCTGCGGCCATCCCCACCTGGGCCGGGCCTGCTGGCACTGCTCGGCCGGGCCCCACGTTGGAGCAGACCATGGAACGTCCCTCTCTTCTTCCCGCCCTTCCCTTCTGTTGCAGACACTGCGGAGCTTCCTGCGCCTTCGGCGCACTAAGACCAGCGGCCCCGCGCCCGAGGGCACGGCCGAGCCCGACCCCAGGCCCAGCGAGCTGCGGGCAGAGGCTGCTTCCAGCACAGCGTCCTCTGACCTGGCTGCCAGCTCTGACTGGGAAACCAACAAGGGCTGGGAGGAGGCTGACATGGCCCTGACGGAGGCCATGGCCACCAGCAACACCATCAGCCAGGGCATCCCAGAGACTGAGGCCATGCCCACGCTCACTGTGAGTCCTGGAGCCACTCTGGAGTTTTTCCAGAAGGGTTTTTATTCTCTGCAGCAGCCTGGGGCCAGGGCTGAAGGCCTCTCAGGATCACGTGGCCCCTCAAGCCATGTCCGCTGGGCCCCCTCAGCCCCATCCCAGTGGGCTGGGAAGGCGAGCACTTCTTGGGGGAAGCTGGGCAAGTTGCTGCCTTGGACAGCACTCAAAATCTCCCCCATGCCTCCTCCAGGTGCCAGCCATTGTAAGGAGCATCCACCAGAGGCTGGTGTCCCATGTCACTGTGGATGCCAGGCTGCAAAGTGACATTGTGAGGCTGGCTGAAGAACACCCTGCGGACGTGGTGCTGACCCTCCTGCGCTGTGCCCCAACGTGTGACAGGTACGGGGCCCACGTGCCTGCACAGCTCAGGGCTCACCAGCCTTTGGGGCCCACGGCCCTGCACAGCCTGTGCTATGGGCTCTGCCAGACAGGCAGAGAGGTCCAGGACCCTGGGGCCCCTCTGTTTCCCGAGCCTGCTGCCAATGCTCCCTCCCTGCCCCTCAGGGCACCGGGGCTCTGTCACCTGGGCCCCCACAGCTGCTCAGGGCATGGTACTGGGACTGAGATGCCCCTGACACAGAGCTCTGATCCCACAGAGCTGCTACAATGATATGGAGAGCCATTGGCTCGTCACGAGTAACAGTGGAGAAAGTGCTGCCAACACTGGTCCGGGTAATGGAGGATTGGCCACTGCACAGCGCATGCACCTCTGATGGGGATGACACAAATGTTTCTGCCCTGGCTGTGAGTTTCTGGAACTGGCCTCTGCTTGCCCCTCGGTCACCTCCCCAGCAGCTCTCCATCCTCTCCATGCCTCAGGCGCTGGGCTGAACCCTGGGCTAGGGGCAGGCTCAGGGGGCACCAGGCCCGCTGCTCCTCCTGCATCTGCCCTTGGGCCCTGCCCCATGGACACCTCGGCACTGAGTCCTGTCTTGGGCTGCTTCTTTTGCAGGCAACTCTGGTGATCTGGGTGATGGTCCAGGTGCCTCAGTACCATGAGGCAACGATTCATTCTTTCTACCCTCTGTTTGTGGCTCTGCTCTTCCATGTTGCCATCACCACACAGCAGATGCCACCAGAGGAAGTCGATACCTTCTGGAGAGCATGCCAGGAGGAGCACCGCCTTCCCAGCAAGCTTAACAGGTCCCAGTCCTCCTGGCCTTCCCATGCCCTTGTGGCCAGCGCCAGTGCTCCCAGTGTGACCTGGGCTTTGCTCTGCACACAGGTTTGCAGTGCAGGCAATGAAGGCTCTGCTCTACCTACTGCGCTGTGACAAAGAGGTGATGTCTATGGAGCGCAAGTGTGGCTGGGACACGCTGCTGTGTGCTCACACCCAGCACTATGCCATGGGTCTGCTGGCCAGGTGAGACCCCCTTGTCCCCATTGCCCCCGGCATTTGTGCCCTGTGCCCCGCTCAGTCCCTGTGGTCATGGGCCAGAGAGCCTCGTCACTGAGGGACAGCCAAGGAGACTGGAAAAGGCTGGGAGAGGAGGGTGCCCAGAAGGGGCCACCTCCCAGAGCACCCACATGCCCTCCAGGGATGCTGGGGAAAGACCAGACCTCTGTGAGTCAGTCCTGGGAGATGTTTGCCCCCCCACCTCAGAGTCTTGGTGCCTTTTTTCCCCTGCCAGGGAGATGCGTTATGCCTTGACCCCCCTGTGTTCCCATGTTGCATATCGCCTTCTCCTGCTGCTCAGCAGTGAAAAGCCAAGGTGGGATCTGCCCTTGCTGGCATTCCTTGTGGAGGTGAGCCTCAAGGCCAGCGCTGCCTGGCTGAGCTGCCTCCCAGCTCTCTGCCCTCTCACAGCCACAGCTGCCTGGGACGGTGCCCGTGCCCTGTGCTGCTGCTGCTGCTGCCTGGGCCCAGCCCTGTGCGCTTCTGAGCTCCTGCTGGCCGGCTCCCCTGTCACTGCCCTGTGCCTTGCAGGTCCTCGAGTGCCTGGACTTGAGGAAATGTGCTCTCACTGTCGTGAAGATCATGTCAAGTTGCCTGCAGAGCAAGTGCAGGGAGAGGCGTCGCCTGGCACTCAGAGGCCTCGTGGTGCTCAGCAAGGATCCCTCGATGGTGAGAAGGGGGCAGCGGCTGAAGCTGCGCTGGGGAAAGCAGCCCCTTGGGCTGGCAGGGCTTCAGGAGCTGAGGCAGCTGCTCCCAGCTCTCCTGCCTCACCTGCCCCAGGGCTTTGGCTCAGGCCTTTGGCCTGTGGGCCCTGCAGCAGCACGGTGGCCTTGCAGTGCCAGGGTGGTGGTGGCAGTGCAGCCGTCCATGGCTTCCCGGCACAGCCTTGTGTTCCACACAGGCCAAACCTCTACGCAGCGTGTCTCGAAGCCTTCTGAAGCTTCTGGGTGATGCAGATGGAGAGGTGGTCAGCATGTCCCTCTCTCTGTTCAAGAAGATGCTCCAGAAAAAACATCTCCTGATATCTAGCACTTCTGCCCCAAAGCTGGCTGAGGCGCTCCTGCCACTCTTTGACAATGTAAGGCTCTCTGTCCCCAGCCATAGGCACTTGCTGCTGACCAGAAATTTTGTGCTCTCTGGATTTTCAGCTGTTTGCCCAGGAGTACAGGATGTTTGATGCTTAAGTATTTTCCTCCTCCTTTCCTCCAGGACAACAGCCAAGTGCAGGCGCTCTCCATTTACCTCTTCCGCAAGATGATGGAGTTGGTAGTGGATGAGGGAAAAAAGCCCTTGAAGACAATTGTGAACCAGAGCCTGCTCCCTCTCTTCTTGCACTGCCATGAGGAGAACCAACACGTGGCAGAGGTGAGGTTTTCTGGGATGCTGCTGGATCCCTGGCAGGGGGCTTGGCTGCCTCCTGCCCTGGCACCTCATGGACTGCAGCCTCCTCCAGGCCTTGGCACAGGGATGTGATTCCGGTGCCCTGGGCTGTGGGGCCATCTCTGGGTCTCTGCTGCTCTCCAGGCCTCTCGGGAAACGCTGCATTGTGCGGCCGGGTTCTTGGAGAAGACGGATCTCCAGAGGGTGCTGAAGACGGAGCAGCCGTTGAAAATTGATGAGTGCCTGGTAAGGAGGGCCTGCAAGCCCCAGCCTCAGCCTGGAGAAGGCCCCTGAGGGCGGCGCTCAGTGTGCGGGGCCGGGCAGCTGTGCCCCTGCCCGCTGCTGCGGCCAGAGGCCGCGGGGGCTCTGCTCCAGGCTCCCGTGGGCCCCAGCCGGGTGCCCATGGAGCCCCGGCCCGGCAGGGCTGCGGGCCGGCACCGCGGCTCCCCGGGCAGCAGCCGGCCCTCTGCCCCCTGCCCTCGGGAGCCCTTGGCCAGCGGCTGCTGGCCGCGCCTCAGGCCTGTGCGGCCAGGGGAGGCCGGGGCTGGGCGCAGGCAGCGCCCGGCCCAGGGGCTGAGCCCGCGCCAACCCTTCCCTCCTGCCGCTCTCTGCAGCTGGCAGAGGACAGGAGCCAAGCGGCCCAGCACATGCAGTGGGCCCTGCGGTTCCTGGATAGCCCACAGGAGTCCGTACGGGAGGCGGCCGTCAGGATCATCGGTGAGCCCCGGGCCCGGGCTCCCTCCCCGGCCCGGCCCGCCGCAGCTCGGCCCCAGCCCCGCCTGCTGCCCCGGCAGCGCCGCCGGCAGCGCCGGCTGTGCCGCTGGGGCCGTGACAGGCTCTGTGTTCACAGGCAGCGCCGGGCGGTGCCGCAGGGGGAAGAGGGAAGAGCTCCGGGCCCACAGTCAGGGTGAGTGCGGACACCGGGCTGACAGCGGGGCCTGCCCGGGAGAGCTGCATTGCCTTCGCTCCCTGGGTGCATGAGGGGTGGCCTGGGCAGAGCACAGCGAGCGATTTCAGGGACACTGGTCCGGGGGATTCGTGGCCAGCGTCTTGCAGCTGATCCCGTTTGCCCCCCCCCCTCTCTTCTGGCCGATGCAAGAGCTGAGTGGGACACCCCTATGTAGTGGTTTTGGTTCACTAATTGATGATTTCCTGGCCAATGTTCCAATTAGTGTGGTAAGTTCCGTGCTGGTTAATCACCAGTTCATCCAGTAGAATGTAGTTCATCATTTTCTGTGTGAGATAGGATTAGGAGAAAGGCAAAGCAGGCTCCAAACTTTAAAAGGGTATGAAGAAAAATTTATTAACAGGAACTGAAAGAAGGAGTAATAAGAATCAGAACAAAACCTTCAGAACATTTCTCCTCCCCCTACAACTTTTTCTTTCCCACTGACAATGTAAAGGGACAAAACCAAAATTTTGAGTCACTTTACTACCTCTAGAAGAGTCTCTCTTCTGCTCACTTAAGGAGAAATGTCCCTCTTGTTAATGTTACGGAGATTTTCCACAAGAAAGCAGTTCTCTCGTGGCTCTCAATTTCCATCAACAGCAGCCACACTGCAGGGAAATCTGCAATTCTGAAATCGCTCCCATTTTCCACAAGCTTTTCCCACAGCTGTGTTTCTGTGCCGTGTCAACTTATGGGGTACTGTTCTAAAGATGAGCTGTTCAAAGGCAAAGGTTCTCTTTATCTATCTCTAAAATCATCTTCCATCTCTAGCAAGAGAGATCTTCTTCTGTTCCTGGGGGCACAGGATCTTCATCACTCTTCTCTCCATCTCTGTTCAAACTTGTCCTAGAATCATACCTTCATGTCTTATAGGGAAAAAAAGTGTCCTTCTCCCTATGTTTACAAGAGGATTTCAGCCTAAAACTAAAGGCATCTCCTCATCCCTCCCATCTGGGACTTGACTTCTTCACTGACCTCAGCCAGGCCTAGGCTGGGTCAGCTGTGTTACCTCTTTGTCGGCCAGAAGGGAAAAGAGAAAGTTCCCAAGTTTATTTTGTTTGTAACATGTGTTTTTCACAGAGGCTTTCATGTACAGCTTTCCTGATTATCAGTTCCCAAAACCAACCCTTGATTGGTTTCCTATCGGACACGGAGGAACCTGCCAGCAGCCTCTCCCAAAACATCATGTCCGTGATGCACAAAGCAGCACACAGTGGCAGGAGCGTCTCCTAGGATTCCTGCAGTTGTGGGTGCTGACTGTGGCTCTCTTCCTCTCTGTTCCAGCCATTTAAGTCCCAAGGAAAGACACTAGTCCATCCCACTGTAACCTGGATATTCACAGCCGATTTGCCAGAAGAGCTGAAGAATTAGGTGCCTCTTCAGGATCCGGTGAAGCAGTTTCCCAAGAACAGCACCAGGAGACACTGAAGAGCAAACCATCTCCCACTGCCACTGGAGCTCCAGGCACAGCTGATGACTGGCACAGCTGAGCCTGTGAGAAGCTCCCGTAGCTCGTGCCGTCACCCTGCCTGTTGACAGCTCCCTCCTTCCAGCCCTCATACCCTGCCCATACCCTTTTCTTACCTTCCAGCTCATCCCTTTGCTTTGCTTTTCATTAATAAACCGTTTGGCTTTTTCACTTTGCCTTCATCTCTGTGGAGCTGAAGCAAATCCGGGGCCCTGGGACACACAGGCCCCTGCTGCCGTTCTCTGCCACGCTGTGTTTTGTGCACGGACCCAGAGGAACTGGGGCAGGTCAGGCTGGAAAGGTCCCTGTGCTGAAGGTGCAGTTCCACAGCACTGTGCAGTTCCACATCTTGCTGAGCACCTTGGAGCCCCTGAATTTTGGAAGAGCCAACCTGAGTATGCTCTGAACCCAGCTGAGAGGGCTTCCATGGCAAGCATCCACGGAGGGCAAAGGAGCTTGGAATGCTGGAAGCTTTCAAGAATAGCTTCCTGAAAGCACAGCAGCGCTCCATCCCTGCACAGGATGAGGAAGAGGGCAGCAGCAGAGAGCATCCGGGCTTAGCAGGGAGCTCTGGCTGTGCCTGAGGGCAAACGAAGCAGCAGCACGGTGCCCGAGACTCGGACGCGCGGCCGTGCCGGTGCCCGCAGCGCTGCCAGGCAGTGCCGGGATCCCGCCTGTGCTTCTGCTCCCCACAAGTGAGGAACGGCAGCCCCAAGCTCAGAGCCAGTCCGAAAGCCAGCCAAGGGAGAGCAGAGGGAGGGCACCCTGCCAGTCTCTCTTGGGCATGGCTGCAAAACAGCGCCTGCTGCTTCTTCCTCCGCCTGCGTTTGGGCTGTGCTGGTGGCAGAACCAGCCAGGTTGGGCTCTGTGTTCCAAAGCCTGTTGGGAGCGGGCATGAAAAGCGCGGCGTGCACAGCAGAGAGTCCTGGAAGGTGCTGGCAAGAGCATCCTGCAGGAACAGGGCTCTGGTGCCTGGCCAGGAACAGCCTGGTTTTGGTGCCGTGAGCACAGGCAGGAGTTGAGGCAGGTGAAGAGGCAGCGGGCAGCTTGTGTTTCTGGAGGGCCTGGGGCTGCACCTCTGAACCTGCACCTGGAAACTCACTTGGGGCAATAGGAATTAGAGCTGGAGTGGCTGTCCCGAAAGGACCTGAAGTCATTCAGCCTTGCCAGCGTTTCTTAAAGGTGTGTTGGTGCTCCCCAGGAAAGCTGCACATTTGGGGAAGCACCTTTGGAGGAAAGGGGCTTGCTTCTCAAGGAAAGTGCTTCCCAGGGAGCTCCCAGTGAGGCAGGTGCGAGTGTCCCCCTTTGGCTCTCTGTGCTCCTTTCAGTCCTTGAGGCCTGTTGCACATGGCAGTGGGGCAGGGAGAAGGCAGTGAAGAGCAGGTTTGGCATCTGCCTGGACCTGTGGAAACCAACCCAAGCACCTGCAGCAGGATGTGTAATCCCCTTTGGAGAGAGGGTGGGCAGGAGCATCTGTGTCCAGCCAGGAGCCCCAAAGCTCTTTGTGAGAGCTGTGAATTAAAAGGCCTTTGCACACACACTTTTCACATCTTTCCTGTCTGCTGTGTTTCAACTCTTGGCAATATGCATTTGCCTGCTGCTTGGTGGCAGCTGCTGTGGCCCAGGGCCAGCACAGAGCTGGGCTGTGTGGGCCAGGCAGCGTGGAGAGCCTTGGATGATCTTGGTGCGTCCCTGGCCTCAGCAAAGGCCTCCCAAGGTGTCCTGCTCATTGGCTCTCCCTGTGCATCTTGGAGAGAACAAGGCAGGCATTTCTGGCAGCTGGGCATCAGCCAGCCTTAAAATGGGGGCGTGTGGTGGAGTGAGCCCAGCTGAGATACGCTGAGCGCAGCCCAGTGCTCCTTGCTCCTCTCTGCTGAGCCGGGAGCGTTTGTCTGCTTTCGGGATGGCCCTGGCTGTGTCAGGGCTGCTCCGTGGACACGAGACAGCCGGTCCTGTCCCGCTGGGTCCCAGCAGTGCCTGGCAGCAGCCCTGCACCCACGTCAGGATGCTGGCCAAGAGAGGCCCTGGAAGCTGAGGCAGCTGATTTGAAGCTTTTGCAGATACACACAGGGGATGGCCAGCAGCGTTCCCTCAGGATACAGCAGTCCTGAGAGGCCTCCCCAGAGCTGCCTGATGCTGCCCACTCCTTGTGGCACCAGTTGCTTTCCTGTGGGATGTTCTACCTCCCCCAGGAGTGAAGAGGGAGCTGGGGAAAGAGCTTACCCGGCTGCTCTGGATCCTTTCCCAGCAGCCCTGGCTGAGTGGAGCAGTGCGAGCTGAGCGCAGAGGTGCCCATGGAACAGCCGTGCCCAGGAAGGCTGGCTGGGAAGGATGATCCAGGAACCACAGGCCTGGCAGCCTGGCTTTGCTGCCAGGGAAGGCCTTGGAGCAGACCCTCCTGAGTGCCATCCCACGGCACGTGCAGGGAACCAGGGGCTCTGCTGGAGGCTGGGAAAGCTCTGCAGAGGGGACGGGCACAGCTGGGGGTCCTGGTGGGCTGTTGCGGGCTTCTGTGGGGGTGTTTGGGGGGGTGGATGTTGGGGGGCGCGTTGGGGATGGAGTTGTCTGGAAGGTGAGAGGTCTGGGCTGGAATTTGAGTCAGTTTGAAGGCAGCATCTGTGCTTTGGCACAGCTTTGGTGTTGGACGGCAGAAAGAATATCTGTGACTATTTCTTTTACTGGTCCTGTTTCTCCTGCAGGGAACAAGAGGGGAGAGCTGTACTTTATTGGCCACTTAGAGATCTGTACTGGGGGAGGATCGGCCCTTTTGCCATCTCCTCATTTAGTTGGGTTACTGTTGTAACACTGAGGGGTCTTCATTCCTTGAGAGCTTTTATTCCTTAAGAGAATTAGGAGATTATAATCCCTTCATGGAAAACCATTTGCAAACCAAAGAATGGCCTTCCTTTTGGCCTCTCTGTAGTGTTATGTTTTGTAAAGGGACTTCCAGTGGATGATGTTAAGGCATATGTGTTGCTGCTTTGAGATGGGAACAAACTTCAAAACCAATGCCATTCTCTGGGCATTGCTGTTAATTTGAGAAGTTTGCAAATTTTGGAACTACTTGAGCTGAGCAATGGGAATTAAAGCTTTCCTGAAGTGAGGATACTTAAATGTCCTGAGCCCGCAGTGCAGGGCAGTATTTGCTGATGTTTCGAGCCCTTCCTAAAGATCCTGTGGGGCTGCCTTAGACACCTGGGGCCAGGCATTCCTTCCAGCCTGGGCCACTTTGGCTGGGCTGGGGGCGGCCCCAGGGCAGGCGGCAGTAAGGGCCCTGGGTGGCACGCTGCAGCACGGTCACCGTGCCATGGAATGGAACCCGGTGTCCAAGGGCCCTTTGTGACACCTGGGAAATAGAAGCTTGCCCGGGTGCTGGGAGCAGGCAACGGGGCACAACGGGACAGAGCAGTGCCGTGAGGAGCCCCCGCACAGCACGCTCGTTCGTGTCCCACCCGGAGCTTTTCCGCAGCCTTGTTCCTACAGGTGACCTTGTGGCCAGACCATGGGACTTGGTGACTCGGAGCTTTTCCGAGGCATCTCCCATTCCTGTGGCCAGTGCCATCAAGTCCAGACCGTGGGATTTGGTCACCTGAATCATTAACGAGGAGTCTCCTGTGATTTTGGCAGGAGTCCTCAAGACCAGAGTGCAGGATTTGCTGTCCTGCAGCCTTTTTGAAGCTTCCCTGTCGCAGGTGCCTTCAAGGCACAACCGCAATTGTTGCCTTGGCGATATCCTGAGCCATCTCTCTTTAAGGTGCCCTCGAGGCCGAGCTCTAGCATGGCAGGCAGATTCCCCAGCTTGTTGAAAGTGTTCAGGGGGAAAAAAAGAATGACCCTGGAGCTGCTCCAGCACAACAGCCTGAAGATCTGGAGCAGATTCAGACACTGCAGGGTGGTGAGTAGCAGAGCTGCGCCACAGGGCTGATGGCTACAGCCAGCTTGGCCCCATCCCATCCCATCCCATCCCTGAGGGCATGCCAACGGATAGGATGGAACAGGGGCTGGGCAGACGGCCCTCAGTGGCCATGCTCTAACCCCTGGGCCATCCTGAGGCTCTCCTTGCCTGGGGAGGCTCCTCAGCTCTGGCTGCGCTCGCTCTTTGCCAGATGCAGCCAGGGACCAGACTCCAGAGCAGGAGCCCACCCGTGGCCGCTTCCGCAGAGCAGCGCAGGTACCTGCGGCCATCCCCACCTGGGCCGGGCCTGCTGGCACTGCTCGGCCGGGCCCCACGTTGGAGCAGACCATGGAACGTCCCTCTCTTCTTCCCGCCCTTCCCTTCTGTTGCAGACACTGCGGAGCTTCCTGCGCCTTCGGCGCACTAAGACCAGCGGCCCCGCGCCCGAGGGCATGGCCGAGCCCGACCCCAGGCCCAGCGAGCTGCGGGCAGAGGCTGCTTCCAGCACAGCGTCCTCTGACCTGGCTGCCAGCTCTGACTGGGAAACCAACAAGGGCTGGGAGGAGGCTGACATGGCCCTGACGGAGGCCATGGCCACCAGCAACACCATCAGCCAGGGCATCCCAGAGACTGAGGCCATGCCCACGCTCACTGTGAGTCCTGGAGCCACTCTGGAGTTTTTCCAGAAGGGTTTTTATTCTCTGCAGCAGCCTGGGGCCAGGGCTGAAGGCCTCTCAGGATCACGTGGCCCCTCAAGCCATGTCCGCTGGGCCCCCTCAGCCCCATCCCAGTGGGCTGGGAAGGCGAGCACTTCTTGGGGGAAGCTGGGCAAGTTGCTGCCTTGGACAGCACTCAAAATCTCCCCCATGCCTCCTCCAGGTGCCAGCCATTGTAAGGAGCATCCACCAGAGGCTGGTGTCCCATGGCACTGTGGATGCCAGGCTGCAAAGTGACATTGTGAGGCTGGCTGAAGAACACCCTGCGGACGTGGTGCTGACCCTCCTGCGCTGTGCCCCAACGTGTGACAGGTACGGGGCCCACGTGCCTGCACAGCTCAGGGCTCACCAGCCTTTGGGGCCCATGGCCCCGCACAGCCTGTGCTATGGGCTCTGCCAGACAGGCAGAGAGGTCCAGGACCCTGGGGCCCCTCTGTTTCCCGAGCCTGCTGCCAATGCTCCCTCCCTGCCCCTCAGGGCACCGGGGCTCTGTCACCTGGGCCCCCACAGCTGCACAGGGCATGGTACTGGGACTGAGATGCCCCTGACACAGAGCTCTGATCCCACAGAGCTGCTGCAATGATATGGAGAGCCATTGGCTCGTCACGAGTAACAGTGGAGAAAGTGCTGCCAACACTGGTCCGGGTAATGGAGGATTGGCCACTGCACAGCGCATGCACCTCTGATGGGGATGACACAAATGTTTCTGCCCTGGCTGTGAGTTTCTGGAACTGGCCTCTGCTTGCCCCTCGGTCACCTCCCCAGCAGCTCTCCATCCTCTCCATGCCTCAGGCGCTGGGCTGAACCCTGGGCTAGGGGCAGGCTCAGGGGGCACCAGGCCCGCTGCTCCTCCTGCATCTGCCCTTGGGCCCTGCCCCATGGACACCTCGGCACTGAGTCCTGTCTTGGGCTGCTTCTTTTGCAGGCAACTCTGGTGATCTGGGTGATGGTCCAGGTGCCTCAGTACCATGAGGCAACGATTCATTCTTTCTACCCTCTGTTTGTGGCTCTGCTCTTCCATGTTGCCATCACCACACAGCAGATGCCACCAGAGGAAGTCGATACCTTCTGGAGAGCATGCCAGGAGGAGCACCGCCTTCCCAGCAAGCTTAACAGGTCCCAGTCCTCCTGGCCTTCCCATGCCCTTGTGGCCAGCGCCAGTGCTCCCAGTGTGACCTGGGCTTTGCTCTGCACACAGGTTTGCAGTGCAGGCAATGAAGGCTCTGCTCTACCTACTGCGCTGTGACAAAGAGGTGATGTCTATGGAGCGCAAGTGTGGCTGGGACACGCTGCTGTGTGCTCACACCCAGCACTATGCCATGGGTCTGCTGGCCAGGTGAGACCCCCTTGTCCCCATTGCCCCCGGCATTTGTGCCCTGTGCCCCACTCAGTCCCTGTGGTCATGGGCCAGAGAGCCTCGTCACTGAGGGACAGCCAAGGAGACTGGAAAAGGCTGGGAGAGGAGGGTGCCCAGAAGGGGCCACCTCCCAGAGCACCCACATGCCCTCCAGGGATGCTGGGGAAAGACCAGACCTCTGTGAGTCAGTCCTGGGAGATGTTTGCCCCCCCACCTCAGAGTCTTGGTGCCTTTTTTCCCCTGCCAGGGAGATGCGTTATGCCTTGACCCCCCTGTGTTCCCATGTTGCATATCGCCTTCTCCTGCTGCTCAGCAGTGAAAAGCCAAGGTGGGATCTGCCCTTGCTGGCATTCCTTGTGGAGGTGAGCCTCAAGGCCAGCGCTGCCTGGCTGAGCTGCCTCCCAGCTCTCTGCCCTCTCACAGCCACAGCTGCCTGGGACGGTGCCCGTGCCCTGTGCTGCTGCTGCTGCTGCCTGGGCCCAGCCCTGTGCGCTTCTGAGCTCCTGCTGGCCGGCTCCCCTGTCACTGCCCTGTGCCTTGCAGGTCCTCCAGTGCCTGGACTTGAGGAAATGTGCTCTCACTGTCGTGAAGATCATGTCAAGTTGCCTGCAGAGCAAGTGCAGGGAGAGGCGTCGCCTGGCACTCAGAGGCCTCGTGGTGCTCAGCAAGGATCCCTCGATGGTGAGAAGGGGGCAGCGGCTGAAGCTGCGCTGGGGAAAGCAGCCCCTTGGGCTGGCAGGGCTTCAGGAGCTGAGGCAGCTGCTCCCAGCTCTCCTGCCTCACCTGCCCCAGGGCTTTGGCTCAGGCCTTTGGCCTGTGGGCCCTGCAGCAGCACGGTGGCCTTGCAGTGCCAGGGTGGTGGTGGCAGTGCAGCCGTCCATGGCTTCCCAGCACAGCCTTGTGTTCCACACAGGCCAAACCTCTACGCAGCGTGTCTCGAAGCCTTCTGAAGCTTCTGGGTGATGCAGATGGAGAGGTGGTCAGCATGTCCCTCTCTCTGTTCAAGAAGATGCTCCAGAAAAAACATCTCCTGATATCTAGCACTTCTGCCCCAAAGCTGGCTGAGGCGCTCCTGCCACTCTTTGACAATGTAAGGCTCTGTGTCCCCAGCCATAGGCACTTGCTGCTGACCAGAAATTTTGTGCTCTCTGGATTTTCAGCTGTTTGCCCAGGAGTACAGGATGTTTGATGCTTAAGTATTTTCCTCCTCCTTTCCTCCAGGACAACAGCCAAGTGCAGGCGCTCTCCATTTACCTCTTCCGCAAGATGATGGAGTTGGTAGTGGATGAGGGAAAAAAGCCCTTGAAGACAATTGTGAACCAGAGCCTGCTCCCCCTCTTCTTGCACTGCCATGAGGAGAACCAACACGTGGCAGAGGTGAGGTTTTCTGGGATGCTGCTGGATCCCTGGCAGGGGGCTTGGCTGCCTCCTGCCCTGGCACCTCATGGACTGCAGCCTCCTCCAGGCCTTGGCACAGGGATGTGATTCCGGTGCCCTGGGCTGTGGGGCCATCTCTGGGTCTCTGCTGCTCTCCAGGCCTCTCGGGAAACGCTGCATTGTGCGGCCAGGTTCTTGGAGAAGACGGATCTCCAGAGGGTGCTGAAGACGGAGCAGCCGTTGAAAATTGATGAGTGCCTGGTAAGGAGGGCCTGCAAGCCCCAGCCTCAGCCTGGAGAAGGCCCCTGAGGGCGGCGCTCAGTGTGCGGGGCCGGGCAGCTGTGCCCCTGCCCGCTGCTGCGGCCAGAGGCCGCGGGGGCTCTTCTCCAGGCTCCCGTGGGCCCCAGCCGGGTGCCCATGGAGCCCCGGCCCGGCAGGGCTGCGGGCCGGCACCGCGGCTCCCCGGGCAGCAGCCGGCCCTCTGCCCCCTGCCCTCGGGAGCCCTTGGCCAGCGGCTGCTGGCCGCGCCTCAGGCCTGTGCGGCCAGGGGAGGCCGGGGCTGGGCGCAGGCAGCGCCCGGCCCAGGGGCTGAGCCCGCGCCAACCCTTCCCTCCTGCCGCTCTCTGCAGCTGGCAGAGGACAGGAGCCAAGCGGCCCAGCACATGCAGTGGGCCCTGCGGTTCCTGGATAGCCCACAGGAGTCCGTACGGGAGGCGGCCGTCAGGATCATCGGTGAGCCCCGGGCCCGGGCTCCCTCCCCGGCCCGGCCCGCCGCAGCTCGGCCCCAGCCCCGCCTGCTGCCCCGGCAGCGCCGCCGGCAGCGCCGGCTGTGCCGCTGGGGCCGTGACAGGCTCTGTGTTCACAGGCAGCGCCGGGCGGTGCCGCAGGGGGAAGAGGGAAGAGCTCCGGGCCCACAGTCAGGGTGAGTGCGGACACCGGGCTGACAGCGGGGCCTGCCCGGGAGAGCTGCATTGCCTTCGCTCCCTGGGTGCATGAGGGGTGGCCTGGGCAGAGCACAGCGAGCGATTTCAGGGACACTGGTCCGGGGGATTCGTGGCCAGCGTCTTGCAGCTGATCCCGTTTGCCCCCCCCCCTCTCTTCTGGCCGATGCAAGAGCTGAGTGGGACACCCCTATGTAGTGGTTTTGGTTCACTAATTGATGATTTCCTGGCCAATGTTCCAATTAGTGTGGTAAGTTCCGTGCTGGTTAATCACCAGTTCATCCAGTAGAATGTAGTTCATCATTTTCTGTGTGAGATAGGATTAGGAGAAAGGCAAAGCAGGCTCCAAACTTTAAAAGGGTATGAAGAAAAATTTATTAACAGTAACTGAAAGAAGGAGTAATAAGAATCAGAACAAAACCTTCAGAACATTTCTCCTCCCCCTACAACTTTTTCTTTCCCACTGACAATGTAAAGGGACAAAACCAAAATTTTGAGTCACTTTACTACCTCTAGAAGAGTCTCTCTTCTGCTCACTTAAGGAGAAATGTCCCTCTTGTTAATGTTACGGAGATTTTCCACAAGAAAGCAGTTCTCTCGTGGCTCTCAATTTCCATCAACAGCAGCCACACTGCAGGGAAATCTGCAATTCTGAAATCGCTCCCATTTTCCACAAGCTTTTCCCACAGCTGTGTTTCTGTGCCGTGTCAACTTATGGGGTACTGTTCTAAAGATGAGCTGTTCAAAGGCAAAGGTTCTCTTTATCTATCTCTAAAATCATCTTCCATCTCTAGCAAGAGAGATCTTCTTCTGTTCCTGGGGGCACAGGATCTTCATCACTCTTCTCTCCATCTCTGTTCAAACTTGTCCTAGAATCATACCTTCATGTCTTATAGGGAAAAAAAGTGTCCTTCTCCCTATGTTTACAAGAGGATTTCAGCCTAAAACTAAAGGCATCTCCTCATCCCTCCCATCTGGGACTTGACTTCTTCACTGACCTCAGCCAGGCCTAGGCTGGGTCAGCTGTGTTACCTCTTTGTCGGCCAGAAGGGAAAAGAGAAAGTTCCCAAGTTTATTTTGTTTGTAACATGTGTTTTTCACAGAGGCTTTCATGTACAGCTTTCCTGATTATCAGTTCCCAAAACCAACCCTTGATTGGTTTCCTATCGGACACGGAGGAACCTGCCAGCAGCCTCTCCCAAAACATCATGTCCGTGATGCACAAAGCAGCACACAGTGGCAGGAGCGTCTCCTAGGATTCCTGCAGTTGTGGGTGCTGACTGTGGCTCTCTTCCTCTCTGTTCCAGCCATTTAAGTCCCAAGGAAAGACACTAGTCCATCCCACTGTAACCTGGATATTCACAGCCGATTTGCCAGAAGAGCTGAAGAATTAGGTGCCTCTTCAGGATCCGGTGAAGCAGTTTCCCAAGAACAGCACCAGGAGACACTGAAGAGCAAACCATCTCCCACTGCCACTGGAGCTCCAGGCACAGCTGATGACTGGCACAGCTGAGCCTGTGAGAAGCTCCCGTAGCTCGTGCCGTCACCCTGCCTGTTGACAGCTCCCTCCTTCCAGCCCTCATACCCTGCCCATACCCTTTTCTTACCTTCCAGCTCATCCCTTTGCTTTGCTTTTCATTAATAAACCGTTTGGCTTTTTCACTTTGCCTTCATCTCTGTGGAGCTGAAGCAAATCCGGGGCCCTGGGACACACAGGCCCCTGCTGCCGTTCTCTGCCACGCTGTGTTTTGTGCACGGACCCAGAGGAACTGGGGCAGGTCAGGCTGGAAAGGTCCCTGTGCTGAAGGTGCAGTTCCACAGCACTGTGCAGTTCCACATCTTGCTGAGCACCTTGGAGCCCCTGAATTTTGGAAGAGCCAACCTGAGTATGCTCTGAACCCAGCTGAGAGGGCTTCCATGGCAAGCATCCACGGAGGGCAAAGGAGCTTGGAATGCTGGAAGCTTTCAAGAATAGCTTCCTGAAAGCACAGCAGCGCTCCATCCCTGCACAGGATGAGGAAGAGGGCAGCAGCAGAGAGCATCCGGGCTTAGCAGGGAGCTCTGGCTGTGCCTGAGGGCAAACGAAGCAGCAGCACGGTGCCCGAGACTCGGACGCGCGGCCGTGCCGGTGCCCGCAGCGCTGCCAGGCAGTGCCGGGATCCCGCCTGTGCTTCTGCTCCCCACAAGTGAGGAACGGCAGCCCCAAGCTCAGAGCCAGTCCGAAAGCCAGCCAAGGGAGAGCAGAGGGAGGGCACCCTGCCAGTCTCTCTTGGGCATGGCTGCAAAACAGCGCCTGCTGCTTCTTCCTCCGCCTGCGTTTGGGCTGTGCTGGTGGCAGAACCAGCCAGGTTGGGCTCTGTGTTCCAAAGCCTGTTGGGAGCGGGCATGAAAAGCGCGGCGTGCACAGCAGAGAGTCCTGGAAGGTGCTGGCAAGAGCATCCTGCAGGAACAGGGCTCTGGTGCCTGGCCAGGAACAGCCTGGTTTTGGTGCCGTGAGCACAGGCAGGAGTTGAGGCAGGTGAAGAGGCAGCGGGCAGCTTGTGTTTCTGGAGGGCCTGGGGCTGCACCTCTGAACCTGCACCTGGAAACTCACTTGGGGCAATAGGAATTAGAGCTGGAGTGGCTGTCCCGAAAGGACCTGAAGTCATTCAGCCTTGCCAGCGTTTCTTAAAGGTGTGTTGGTGCTCCCCAGGAAAGCTGCACATTTGGGGAAACACCTTTGGAGGAAAGGGGCTTGCTTCTCAAGGAAAGTGCTTCCCAGGGAGCTCCCAGTGAGGCAGGTGCGAGTGTCCCCCTTTGGCTCTCTGTGCTCCTTTCAGTCCTTGAGGCCTGTTGCACATGGCAGTGGGGCAGGGAGAAGGCAGTGAAGAGCAGGTTTGGCATCTGCCTGGACCTGTGGAAACCAACCCAAGCACCTGCAGCAGGATGTGTAATCCCCTTTGGAGAGAGGGTGGGCAGGAGCATCTGTGTCCAGCCAGGAGCCCCAAAGCTCTTTGTGAGAGCTGTGAATTAAAAGGCCTTTGCACACACACTTTTCACATCTTTCCTGTCTGCTGTGTTTCAACTCTTGGCAATATGCATTTGCCTGCTGCTTGGTGGCAGCTGCTGTGGCCCAGGGCCAGCACAGAGCTGGGCTGTGTGGGCCAGGCAGCGTGGAGAGCCTTGGATGATCTTGGTGCGTCCCTGGCCTCAGCAAAGGCCTCCCAAGGTGTCCTGCTCATTGGCTCTCCCTGTGCATCTTGGAGAGAACAAGGCAGGCATTTCTGGCAGCTGGGCATCAGCCAGCCTTAAAATGGGGGCGTGTGGTGGAGTGAGCCCAGCTGAGATACGCTGAGCGCAGCCCAGTGCTCCTTGCTCCTCTCTGCTGAGCCGGGAGCGTTTGTCTGCTTTCGGGATGGCCCTGGCTGTGTCAGGGCTGCTCCGTGGACACGAGACAGCCGCTCCTGTCCCGCTGGGTCCCAGCAGTGCCTGGCAGCAGCCCTGCACCCACGTCAGGATGCTGGCCAAGAGAGGCCCTGGAAGCTGAGGCAGCTGATTTGAAGCTTTTGCAGATACACACAGGGGATGGCCAGCAGCGTTCCCTCAGGATACAGCAGTCCTGAGAGGCCTCCCCAGAGCTGCCTGATGCTGCCCACTCCTTGTGGCACCAGTTGCTTTCCTGTGGGATGTTCTACCTCCCCCAGGAGTGAAGAGGGAGCTGGGGAAAGAGCTTGCCCGGCTGCTCTGGATCCTTTCCCAGCAGCCCTGGCTGAGTGGAGCAGTGCGAGCTGAGCGCAGAGGTGCCCATGGAACAGCCGTGCCCAGGAAGGCTGGCTGGGAAGGATGATCCAGGAACCACAGGCCTGGCAGCCTGGCTTTGCTGCCAGGGAAGGCCTTGGAGCAGACCCTCCTGAGTGCCATCCCACGGCACGTGCAGGGAACCAGGGGCTCTGCTGGAGGCTGGGAAAGCTCTGCGGAGGGACGGGCACAGCTGGGGGTCCTGGTGGGCTGTTGCGGGCTTCTGTGGGGGTGTTTGGGGGGGTGGATGTTGGGGGGCGCGTTGGGGATGGAGTTGTCTGGAAGGTGAGAGGTCTGGGCTGGAATTTGAGTCAGTTTGAAGGCAGCATCTGTGCTTTGGCACAGCTTTGGTGTTGGACGGCAGAAAGAATATCTGTGACTATTTCTTTTACTGGTCCTGTTTCTCCTGCAGGGAACAAGAGGGGAGAGCTGTACTTTATTGGCCACTTAGAGATCTGTACTGGGGGAGGATCGGCCCTTTTGCCATCTCCTCATTTAGTTGGGTTACTGTTGTAACACTGAGGGGTCTTCATTCCTTGAGAGCTTTTATTCCTTAAGAGAATTAGGAGATTATAATCCCTTCATGGAAAACCATTTGCAAACCAAAGAATGGCCTTCCTTTTGGCCTCTCTGTAGTGTTATGTTTTGTAAAGGGACTTCCAGTGGATGATGTTAAGGCATATGTGTTGCTGCTTTGAGATGGGAACAAACTTCAAAACCAATGCCATTCTCTGGGCATTGCTGTTAATTTGAGAAGTTTGCAAATTTTGGAACTACTTGAGCTGAGCAATGGGAATTAAAGCTTTCCTGAAGTGAGGATACTTAAATGTCCTGAGCCCGCAGTGCAGGGCAGTATTTGCTGATGTTTCGAGCCCTTCCTAAAGATCCTGTGGGGCTGCCTTAGACACCTGGGGCCAGGCATTCCTTCCAGCCTGGGCCACTTTGGCTGGGCTGGGGGCGGCCCCAGGGCAGGCGGCAGTAAGGGCCCTGGGTGGCACGCTGCAGCACGGTCACCGTGCCATGGAATGGAACCCGGTGTCCAAGGGCCCTTTGTGACACCTGGGAAATAGAAGCTTGCCCGGGTGCTGGGAGCAGGCAACGGGGCACAACGGGACAGAGCAGTGCCGTGAGGAGCCCCCGCACAGCACGCTCGTTCGTGTCCCACCCGGAGCTTTTCCGCAGCCTTGTTCCTACAGGTGACCTTGTGGCCAGACCGTGGGACTTGGTGACTCGGAGCTTTTCCGAGGCATCTCCCATTCCTGTGGCCAGTGCCATCAAGTCCAGACCGTGGGATTTGGTCACCTGAATCATTAACGAGGAGTCTCCTGTGATTTTGGCAGGAGTCCTCAAGACCAGAGTGCAGGATTTGCTGTCCTGCAGCCTTTTTGAAGCTTCCCTGTCGCAGGTGCCTTCAAGGCACAACCGCAATTGTTGCCTTGGCGATATCCTGAGCCATCTCTCTTTAAGGTGCCCTCGAGGCCGAGCTCTAGCATGGCAGGCAGATTCCCCAGCTTGTTGAAAGTGTTCAGGGGGAAAAAAAGAATGACCCTGGAGCTGCTCCAGCACAACAGCCTGAAGATCTGGAGCAGATTCAGACACTGCAGGGTGGTGAGTAGCAGAGCTGCGCCACAGGGCTGATGGCTACAGCCAGCTTGGCCCCATCCCATCCCATCCCATCCCTGAGGGCATGCCAACGGATAGGATGGAACAGGGGCTGGGCAGACGGCCCTCAGTGGCCATGCTCTAACCCCTGGGCCATCCTGAGGCTCTCCTTGCCTGGGGAGGCTCCTCAGCTCTGGCTGCGCTCGCTCTTTGCCAGATGCAGCCAGGGACCAGACTCCAGAGCAGGAGCCCACCCGTGGCCGCTTCCGCAGAGCAGCGCAGGTACCTGCGGCCATCCCCACCTGGGCCGGGCCTGCTGGCACTGCTCGGCCGGGCCCCACGTTGGAGCAGACCATGGAACGTCCCTCTCTTCTTCCCGCCCTTCCCTTCTGTTGCAGACACTGCGGAGCTTCCTGCGCCTTCGGCGCACTAAGACCAGCGGCCCCGCGCCCGAGGGCACGGCCGAGCCCGACCCCAGGCCCAGCGAGCTGCGGGCAGAGGCTGCTTCCAGCACAGCGTCCTCTGACCTGGCTGCCAGCTCTGACTGGGAAACCAACAAGGGCTGGGAGGAGGCTGACATGGCCCTGACGGAGGCCATGGCCACCAGCAACACCATCAGCCAGGGCATCCCAGAGACTGAGGCCATGCCCACGCTCACTGTGAGTCCTGGAGCCACTCTGGAGTTTTTCCAGAAGGGTTTTTATTCTCTGCAGCAGCCTGGGGCCAGGGCTGAAGGCCTCTCAGGATCACGTGGCCCCTCAAGCCATGTCCGCTGGGCCCCCTCAGCCCCATCCCAGTGGGCTGGGAAGGCGAGCACTTCTTGGGGGAAGCTGGGCAAGTTGCTGCCTTGGACAGCACTCAAAATCTCCCCCATGCCTCCTCCAGGTGCCAGCCATTGTAAGGAGCATCCACCAGAGGCTGGTGTCCCATGTTACTGTGGATGCCAGGCTGCAAAGTGACATTGTGAGGCTGGCTGAAGAACACCCTGCGGACGTGGTGCTGACCCTCCTGCGCTGTGCCCCAACGTGTGACAGGTACGGGGCCCACGTGCCTGCACAGCTCAGGGCTCACCAGCCTTTGGGGCCCATGGCCCTGCACAGCCTGTGCTATGGGCTCTGCCAGACAGGCAGAGAGGTCCAGGACCCTGGGGCCCCTCTGTTTCCCGAGCCTGCTGCCAATGCTCCCTCCCTGCCCCTCAGGGCACCGGGGCTCTGTCACCTGGGCCCCCACAGCTGCACAGGGCATGGTACTGGGACTGAGATGCCCCTGACACAGAGCTCTGATCCCACAGAGCTGCTGCAATGATATGGAGAGCCATTGGCTCGTCACGAGTAACAGTGGAGAAAGTGCTGCCAACACTGGTCCGGGTAATGGAGGATTGGCCACTGCACAGCGCATGCACCTCTGATGGGGATGACACAAATGTTTCTGCCCTGGCTGTGAGTTTCTGGAACTGGCCTCTGCTTGCCCCTCGGTCACCTCCCCAGCAGCTCTCCATCCTCTCCATGCCTCAGGCGCTGGGCTGAACCCTGGGCTAGGGGCAGGCTCAGGGGGCACCAGGCCCACTGCTCCTCCTGCATGTGCCCTTGGGCCCTGCCCCATGGACACCTCGGCACTGAGTCCTGTCTTGGGCTGCTTCTTTTGCAGGCAACTCTGGTGATCTGGGTGATGGTCCAGGTGCCTCAGTACCATGAGGCAACGATTCATTCTTTCTACCCTCTGTTTGTGGCTCTGCTCTTCCATGTTGCCATCACCACACAGCAGATGCCACCAGAGGAAGTCGATACCTTCTGGAGAGCATGCCAGGAGGAGCACCGCCTTCCCAGCAAGCTTAACAGGTCCCAGTCCTCCTGGCCTTCCCATGCCCTTGTGGCCAGCGCCAGTGCTCCCAGTGTGACCTGGGCTTTGCTCTGCACACAGGTTTGCAGTGCAGGCAATGAAGGCTCTGCTCTACCTACTGCGCTGTGACAAAGAGGTGATGTCTATGGAGCGCAAGTGTGGCTGGGACACGCTGCTGTGTGCTCACACCCAGCACTATGCCATGGGTCTGCTGGCCAGGTGAGACCCCCTTGTCCCCATTGCCCCCGGCATTTGTGCCCTGTGCCCCACTCAGTCCCTGTGGTCATGGGCCAGAGAGCCTCGTCACTGAGGGACAGCCAAGGAGACTGGAAAAGGCTGGGAGAGGAGGGTGCCCAGAAGGGGCCACCTCCCAGAGCACCCACATGCCCTCCAGGGATGCTGGGGAAAGACCAGACCTCTGTGAGTCAGTCCTGGGAGATGTTTGCCCCCCCACCTCAGAGTCTTGGTGCCTTTTTTCCCCTGCCAGGGAGATGCGTTATGCCTTGACCCCCCTGTGTTCCCATGTTGCATATCGCCTTCTCCTGCTGCTCAGCAGTGAAAAGCCAAGGTGGGATCTGCCCTTGCTGGCATTCCTTGTGGAGGTGAGCCTTAAGGCCAGCGCTGCCTGGCTGAGCTGCCTCCCAGCTCTCTGCCCTCTCACAGCCACAGCTGCCTGGGACGGTGCCCGTGCCCTGTGCTGCTGCTGCTGCTGCCTGGGCCCAGCCCTGTGCGCTTCTGAGCTCCTGCTGGCCGGCTCCCCTGTCACTGCCCTGTGCCTTGCAGGTCCTCCAGTGCCTGGACTTGAGGAAATGTGCTCTCACTGTCGTGAAGATCATGTCAAGTTGCCTGCAGAGCAAGTGCAGGGAGAGGCGTCGCCTGGCACTCAGAGGCCTCGTGGTGCTCAGCAAGGATCCCTCGATGGTGAGAAGGGGGCAGCGGCTGAAGCTGCGCTGGGGAAAGCAGCCCCTTGGGCTGGCAGGGCTTCAGGAGCTGAGGCAGCTGCTCCCAGCTCTCCTGCCTCACCTGCCCCAGGGCTTTGGCTCAGGCCTTTGGCCTGTGGGCCCTGCAGCAGCACGGTGGCCTTGCAGTGCCAGGGTGGTGGTGGCAGTGCAGCCGTCCATGGCTTCCCAGCACAGCCTTGTGTTCCACACAGGCCAAACCTCTACGCAGCGTGTCTCGAAGCCTTCTGAAGCTTCTGGGTGATGCAGATGGAGAGGTGGTCAGCATGTCCCTCTCTCTGTTCAAGAAGATGCTCCAGAAAAAACATCTCCTGATATCTAGCACTTCTGCCCCAAAGCTGGCTGAGGCGCTCCTGCCACTCTTTGACAATGTAAGGCTCTGTGTCCCCAGCCATAGGCACTTGCTGCTGACCAGAAATTTTGTGCTCTCTGGATTTTCAGCTGTTTGCCCAGGAGTACAGGATGTTTGATGCTTAAGAATTTTCCTCCTCCTTTCCTCCAGGACAACAGCCAAGTGCAGGCGCTCTCCATTTACCTCTTCCGCAAGATGATGGAGTTGGTAGTGGATGAGGGAAAAAAGCCCTTGAAGACAATTGTGAACCAGAGCCTGCTCCCCCTCTTCTTGCACTGCCATGAGGAGAACCAACACGTGGCAGAGGTGAGGTTTTCTGGGATGCTGCTGGATCCCTGGCAGGGGGCTTGGCTGCCTCCTGCCCTGGCACCTCATGGACTGCAGCCTCCTCCAGGCCTTGGCACAGGGATGTGATTCCGGTGCCCTGGGCTGTGGGGCCATCTCTGGGTCTCTGCTGCTCTCCAGGCCTCTCGGGAAACGCTGCATTGTGCGGCCAGGTTCTTGGAGAAGACGGATCTCCAGAGGGTGCTGAAGACGGAGCAGCCGTTGAAAATTGATGAGTGCCTGGTAAGGAGGGCCTGCAAGCCCCAGCCTCAGCCTGGAGAAGGCCCCTGAGGGCGGCGCTCAGTGTGCGGGGCCGGGCAGCTGTGCCCCTGCCCGCTGCTGCGGCCAGAGGCCGCGGGGGCTCTTCTCCAGGCTCCCGTGGGCCCCAGCCGGGTGCCCATGGAGCCCCGGCCCGGCAGGGCTGCGGGCCGGCACCGCGGCTCCCCGGGCAGCAGCCGGCCCTCTGCCCCCTGCCCTCGGGAGCCCTTGGCCAGCGGCTGCTGGCCGCGCCTCAGGCCTGTGCGGCCAGGGGAGGCCGGGGCTGGGCGCAGGCAGCGCCCGGCCCAGGGGCTGAGCCCGCGCCAACCCTTCCCTCCTGCCGCTCTCTGCAGCTGGCAGAGGACAGGAGCCAAGCGGCCCAGCACATGCAGTGGGCCCTGCGGTTCCTGGATAGCCCACAGGAGTCCGTACGGGAGGCGGCCGTCAGGATCATCGGTGAGCCCCGGGCCCGGGCTCCCTCCCCGGCCCGGCCCGCCGCAGCTCGGCCCCAGCCCCGCCTGCTGGCCCGGCAGCGCCGCCGGCAGGGAGCTGTGCCGCTGGGGCCGTGACAGGCTCTGTGTTCACAGGCAGCGCCGGGCGGTGCCGCAGGGGGAAGAGGGAAGAGCTCCGGGCCCACAGTCAGGGTGAGTGCGGACACCGGGCTGACAGCGGGGCCTGCCCGGGAGAGCTGCATTGCCTTCGCTCCCTGGGTGCATGAGGGGTGGCCTGGGCAGAGCACAGCGAGCGATTTCAGGGACACTGGTCCGGGGGATTCGTGGCCAGCGTCTTGCAGCTGATCCCGTTTGCCCCCCCCCCTCTCTTCTGGCCGATGCAAGAGCTGAGTGGGACACCCCTATGTAGTGGTTTTGGTTCACTAATTGATGATTTCCTGGCCAATGTTCCAATTAGTGTGGTAAGTTCCGTGCTGGTTAATCACCAGTTCATCCAGTAGAATGTAGTTCATCATTTTCTGTGTGAGATAGGATTAGGAGAAAGGCAAAGCAGGCTCCAAACTTTAAAAGGGTATGAAGAAAAATTTATTAACAGGAACTGAAAGAAGGAGTAATAAGAATCAGAACAAAACCTTCAGAACATTTCTCCTCCCCCTACAACTTTTTCTTTCCCACTGACAATGTAAAGGGACAAAACCAAAATTTTGAGTCACTTTACTACCTCTAGAAGAGTCTCTCTTCTGCTCACTTAAGGAGAAATGTCCCTCTTGTTAATGTTACGGAGATTTTCCACAAGAAAGCAGTTCTCTCGTGGCTCTCAATTTCCATCAACAGCAGCCACACTGCAGGGAAATCTGCAATTCTGAAATCGCTCCCATTTTCCACAAGCTTTTCCCACAGCTGTGTTTCTGTGCCGTGTCAACTTATGGGGTACTGTTCTAAAGATGAGCTGTTCAAAGGCAAAGGTTCTCTTTATCTATCTCTAAAATCATCTTCCATCTCTAGCAAGAGAGATCTTCTTCTGTTCCTGGGGGCACAGGATCTTCATCACTCTTCTCTCCATCTCTGTTCAAACTTGTCCTAGAATCATACCTTCATGTCTTATAGGGAAAAAAAGTGTCCTTCTCCCTATGTTTACAAGAGGATTTCAGCCTAAAACTAAAGGCATCTCCTCATCCCTCCCATCTGGGACTTGACTTCTTCACTGACCTCAGCCAGGCCTAGGCTGGGTCAGCTGTGTTACCTCTTTGTCGGCCAGAAGGGAAAAGAGAAAGTTCCCAAGTTTATTTTGTTTGTAACATGTGTTTTTCACAGAGGCTTTCATGTACAGCTTTCCTGATTATCAGTTCCCAAAACCAACCCTTGATTGGTTTCCTATCGGACACGGAGGAACCTGCCAGCAGCCTCTCCCAAAACATCATGTCCGTGATGCACAAAGCAGCACACAGTGGCAGGAGCGTCTCCTAGGATTCCTGCAGTTGTGGGTGCTGACTGTGGCTCTCTTCCTCTCTGTTCCAGCCATTTAAGTCCCAAGGAAAGACACTAGTCCATCCCACTGTAACCTGGATATTCACAGCCGATTTGCCAGAAGAGCTGAAGAATTAGGTGCCTCTTCAGGATCCGGTGAACCAGTTTCCCAAGAACAGCACCAGGAGACACTGAAGAGCAAACCATCTCCCACTGCCACTGGAGCTCCAGGCACAGCTGATGACTGGCACAGCTGAGCCTGTGAGAAGCTCCCGTAGCTCGTGCCGTCACCCTGCCTGTTGACAGCTCCCTCCTTCCAGCCCTCATACCCTGCCCATACCCTTTTCTTACCTTCCAGCTCATCCCTTTGCTTTGCTTTTCATTAATAAACCGTTTGGCTTTTTCACTTTGCCTTCATCTCTGTGGAGCTGAAGCAAATCCGGGGCCCTGGGACACACAGGCCCCTGCTGCCGTTCTCTGCCACGCTGTGTTTTGTGCACGGACCCAGAGGAACTGGGGCAGGTCAGGCTGGAAAGGTCCCTGTGCTGAAGGTGCAGTTCCACAGCACTGTGCAGTTCCACATCTTGCTGAGCACCTTGGAGCCCCTGAATTTTGGAAGAGCCAACCTGAGTATGCTCTGAACCCAGCTGAGAGGGCTTCCATGGCAAGCATCCACGGAGGGCAAAGGAGCTTGGAATGCTGGAAGCTTTCAAGAATAGCTTCCTGAAAGCACAGCAGCGCTCCATCCCTGCACAGGATGAGGAAGAGGGCAGCAGCAGAGAGCATCCGGGCTTAGCAGGGAGCTCTGGCTGTGCCTGAGGGCAAACGAAGCAGCAGCACGGTGCCCGAGACTCGGACGCGCGGCCGTGCCGGTGCCCGCAGCGCTGCCAGGCAGTGCCGGGATCCCGCCTGTGCTTCTGCTCCCCACAAGTGAGGAACGGCAGCCCCAAGCTCAGAGCCAGTCCGAAAGCCAGCCAAGGGAGAGCAGAGGGAGGGCACCCTGCCAGTCTCTCTTGGGCATGGCTGCAAAACAGCGCCTGCTGCTTCTTCCTCCGCCTGCGTTTGGGCTGTGCTGGTGGCAGAACCAGCCAGGTTGGGCTCTGTGTTCCAAAGCCTGTTGGGAGCGGGCATGAAAAGCGCGGCGTGCACAGCAGAGAGTCCTGGAAGGTGCTGGCAAGAGCATCCTGCAGGAACAGGGCTCTGGTGCCTGGCCAGGAACAGCCTGGTTTTGGTGCCGTGAGCACAGGCAGGAGTTGAGGCAGGTGAAGAGGCAGCGGGCAGCTTGTGTTTCTGGAGGGCCTGGGGCTGCACCTCTGAACCTGCACCTGGAAACTCACTTGGGGCAATAGGAATTAGAGCTGGAGTGGCTGTCCCGAAAGGACCTGAAGTCATTCAGCCTTGCCAGCGTTTCTTAAAGGTGTGTTGGTGCTCCCCAGGAAAGCTGCACATTTGGGGAAACACCTTTGGAGGAAAGGGGCTTGCTTCTCAAGGAAAGTGCTTCCCAGGGAGCTCCCAGTGAGGCAGGTGCGAGTGTCCCCCTTTGGCTCTCTGTGCTCCTTTCAGTCCTTGAGGCCTGTTGCACATGGCAGTGGGGCAGGGAGAAGGCAGTGAAGAGCAGGTTTGGCATCTGCCTGGACCTGTGGAAACCAACCCAAGCACCTGCAGCAGGATGTGTAATCCCCTTTGGAGAGAGGGTGGGCAGGAGCATCTGTGTCCAGCCAGGAGCCCCAAAGCTCTTTGTGAGAGCTGTGAATTAAAAGGCCTTTGCACACACACTTTTCACATCTTTCCTGTCTGCTGTGTTTCAACTCTTGGCAATATGCATTTGCCTGCTGCTTGGTGGCAGCTGCTGTGGCCCAGGGCCAGCACAGAGCTGGGCTGTGTGGGCCAGGCAGCGTGGAGAGCCTTGGATGATCTTGGTGCGTCCCTGGCCTCAGCAAAGGCCTCCCAAGGTGTCCTGCTCATTGGCTCTCCCTGTGCATCTTGGAGAGAACAAGGCAGGCATTTCTGGCAGCTGGGCATCAGCCAGCCTTAAAATGGGGGCGTGTGGTGGAGTGAGCCCAGCTGAGATACGCTGAGCGCAGCCCAGTGCTCCTTGCTCCTCTCTGCTGAGCCGGGAGCGTTTGTCTGCTTTCGGGATGGCCCTGGCTGTGTCAGGGCTGCTCCGTGGACACGAGACAGCCGCTCCTGTCCCGCTGGGTCCCAGCAGTGCCTGGCAGCAGCCCTGCACCCACGTCAGGATGCTGGCCAAGAGAGGCCCTGGAAGCTGAGGCAGCTGATTTGAAGCTTTTGCAGATACACACAGGGGATGGCCAGCAGCGTTCCCTCAGGATACAGCAGTCCTGAGAGGCCTCCCCAGAGCTGCCTGATGCTGCCCACTCCTTGTGGCACCAGTTGCTTTCCTGTGGGATGTTCTACCTCCCCCAGGAGTGAAGAGGGAGCTGGGGAAAGAGCTTGCCCGGCTGCTCTGGATCCTTTCCCAGCAGCCCTGGCTGAGTGGAGCAGTCCGAGCTGAGCGCAGAGGTGCCCATGGAACAGCCGTGCCCAGGAAGGCTGGCTGGGAAGGATGATCCAGGAACCACAGGCCTGGCAGCCTGGCTTTGCTGCCAGGGAAGGCCTTGGAGCAGACCCTCCTGAGTGCCATCCCACGGCACGTGCAGGGAACCAGGGGCTCTGCTGGAGGCTGGGAAAGCTCTGCGGAGGGACGGGCACAGCTGGGGGTCCTGGTGGGCTGTTGCGGGCTTCTGTGGGGGTGTTTGGGGGGGTGGATGTTGGGGGGCGCGTTGGGGATGGAGTTGTCTGGAAGGTGAGAGGTCTGGGCTGGAATTTGAGTCAGTTTGAAGGCAGCATCTGTGCTTTGGCACAGCTTTGGTGTTGGACGGCAGAAAGAATATCTGTGACTATTTCTTTTACTGGTCCTGTTTCTCCTGCAGGGAACAAGAGGGGAGAGCTGTACTTTATTGGCCACTTAGAGATCTGTACTGGGGGAGGATCGGCCCTTTTGCCATCTCCTCATTTAGTTGGGTTACTGTTGTAACACTGAGGGGTCTTCATTCCTTGAGAGCTTTTATTCCTTAAGAGAATTAGGAGATTATAATCCCTTCATGGAAAACCATTTGCAAACCAAAGAATGGCCTTCCTTTTGGCCTCTCTGTAGTGTTATGTTTTGTAAAGGGACTTCCAGTGGATGATGTTAAGGCATATGTGTTGCTGCTTTGAGATGGGAACAAACTTCAAAACCAATGCCATTCTCTGGGCATTGCTGTTAATTTGAGAAGTTTGCAAATTTTGGAACTACTTGAGCTGAGCAATGGGAATTAAAGCTTTCCTGAAGTGAGGATACTTAAATGTCCTGAGCCCGCAGTGCAGGGCAGTATTTGCTGATGTTTCGAGCCCTTCCTAAAGATCCTGTGGGGCTGCCTTAGACACCTGGGGGCAGGCATTCCTTCCAGCCTGGGCCACTTTGGCTGGGCTGGGGGCGGCCCCAGGGCAGGCGGCAGTAAGGGCCCTGGGTGGCACGCTGCAGCACGGTCACCGTGCCATGGAATGGAACCCGGTGTCCAAGGGCCCTTTGTGACACCTGGGAAATAGAAGCTTGCCCGGGTGCTGGGAGCAGGCAACGGGGCACAACGGGACAGAGCAGTGCCGTGAGGAGCCCCCGCACAGCACGCTCGTTCGTGTCCCACCCGGAGCTTTTCCGCAGCCTTGTTCCTACAGGTGACCTTGTGGCCAGACCGTGGGACTTGGTGACTCGGAGCTTTTCCGAGGCATCTCCCATTCCTGTGGCCAGTGCCATCAAGTCCAGACCGTGGGATTTGGTCACCTGAATCATTAACGAGGAGTCTCCTGTGATTTTGGCAGGAGTCCTCAAGACCAGAGTGCAGGATTTGCTGTCCTGCAGCCTTTTTGAAGCTTCCCTGTCGCAGGTGCCTTCAAGGCACAACCGCAATTGTTGCCTTGGCGATATCCTGAGCCATCTCTCTTTAAGGTGCCCTCGAGGCCGAGCTCTAGCATGGCAGGCAGATTCCCCAGCTTGTTGAAAGTGTTCAGGGGGAAAAAAAGAATGACCCTGGAGCTGCTCCAGCACAACAGCCTGAAGATCTGGAGCAGATTCAGACACTGCAGGGTGGTGAGTAGCAGAGCTGCGCCACAGGGCTGATGGCTACAGCCAGCTTGGCCCCATCCCATCCCATCCCATCCCTGAGGGCATGCCAACGGATAGGATGGAACAGGGGCTGGGCAGACGGCCCTCAGTGGCCATGCTCTAACCCCTGGGCCATCCTGAGGCTCTCCTTGCCTGGGGAGGCTCCTCAGCTCTGGCTGCGCTCGCTCTTTGCCAGATGCAGCCAGGGACCAGACTCCAGAGCAGGAGCCCACCCGTGGCCGCTTCCGCAGAGCAGCGCAGGTACCTGCGGCCATCCCCACCTGGGCCGGGCCTGCTGGCACTGCTCGGCCGGGCCCCACGTTGGAGCAGACCATGGAACGTCCCTCTCTTCTTCCCGCCCTTCCCTTCTGTTGCAGACACTGCGGAGCTTCCTGCGCCTTCGGCGCACTAAGACCAGCGGCCCCGCGCCCGAGGGCACGGCCGAGCCCGACCCCAGGCCCAGCGAGCTGCGGGCAGAGGCTGCTTCCAGCACAGCGTCCTCTGACCTGGCTGCCAGCTCTGACTGGGAAACCAACAAGGGCTGGGAGGAGGCTGACATGGCCCTGACGGAGGCCATGGCCACCAGCAACACCATCAGCCAGGGCATCCCAGAGACTGAGGCCATGCCCACGCTCACTGTGAGTCCTGGAGCCACTCTGGAGTTTTTCCAGAAGGGTTTTTATTCTCTGCAGCAGCCTGGGGCCAGGGCTGAAGGCCTCTCAGGATCACGTGGCCCCTCAAGCCATGTCCGCTGGGCCCCCTCAGCCCCATCCCAGTGGGCTGGGAAGGCGAGCACTTCTTGGGGGAAGCTGGGCAAGTTGCTGCCTTGGACAGCACTCAAAATCTCCCCCATGCCTCCTCCAGGTGCCAGCCATTGTAAGGAGCATCCACCAGAGGCTGGTGTCCCATGTTACTGTGGATGCCAGGCTGCAAAGTGACATTGTGAGGCTGGCTGAAGAACACCCTGCGGACGTGGTGCTGACCCTCCTGCGCTGTGCCCCAACGTGTGACAGGTACGGGGCCCACGTGCCTGCACAGCTCAGGGCTCACCAGCCTTTGGGGCCCATGGCCCTGCACAGCCTGTGCTATGGGCTCTGCCAGACAGGCAGAGAGGTCCAGGACCCTGGGGCCCCTCTGTTTCCCGAGCCTGCTGCCAATGCTCCCTCCCTGCCCCTCAGGGCACCGGGGCTCTGTCACCTGGGCCCCCACAGCTGCACAGGGCATGGTACTGGGACTGAGATGCCCCTGACACAGAGCTCTGATCCCACAGAGCTGCTGCAATGATATGGAGAGCCATTGGCTCGTCACGAGTAACAGTGGAGAAAGTGCTGCCAACACTGGTCCGGGTAATGGAGGATTGGCCACTGCACAGCGCATGCACCTCTGATGGGGATGACACAAATGTTTCTGCCCTGGCTGTGAGTTTCTGGAACTGGCCTCTGCTTGCCCCTCGGTCACCTCCCCAGCAGCTCTCCATCCTCTCCATGCCTCAGGCGCTGGGCTGAACCCTGGGCTAGGGGCAGGCTCAGGGGGCACCAGGCCCACTGCTCCTCCTGCATGTGCCCTTGGGCCCTGCCCCATGGACACCTCGGCACTGAGTCCTGTCTTGGGCTGCTTCTTTTGCAGGCAACTCTGGTGATCTGGGTGATGGTCCAGGTGCCTCAGTACCATGAGGCAACGATTCATTCTTTCTACCCTCTGTTTGTGGCTCTGCTCTTCCATGTTGCCATCACCACACAGCAGATGCCACCAGAGGAAGTCGATACCTTCTGGAGAGCATGCCAGGAGGAGCACCGCCTTCCCAGCAAGCTTAACAGGTCCCAGTCCTCCTGGCCTTCCCATGCCCTTGTGGCCAGCGCCAGTGCTCCCAGTGTGACCTGGGCTTTGCTCTGCACACAGGTTTGCAGTGCAGGCAATGAAGGCTCTGCTCTACCTACTGCGCTGTGACAAAGAGGTGATGTCTATGGAGCGCAAGTGTGGCTGGGACACGCTGCTGTGTGCTCACACCCAGCACTATGCCATGGGTCTGCTGGCCAGGTGAGACCCCCTTGTCCCCATTGCCCCCGGCATTTGTGCCCTGTGCCCCACTCAGTCCCTGTGGTCATGGGCCAGAGAGCCTCGTCACTGAGGGACAGCCAAGGAGACTGGAAAAGGCTGGGAGAGGAGGGTGCCCAGAAGGGGCCACCTCCCAGAGCACCCACATGCCCTCCAGGGATGCTGGGGAAAGACCAGACCTCTGTGAGTCAGTCCTGGGAGATGTTTGCCCCCCCACCTCAGAGTCTTGGTGCCTTTTTTCCCCTGCCAGGGAGATGCGTTATGCCTTGACCCCCCTGTGTTCCCATGTTGCATATCGCCTTCTCCTGCTGCTCAGCAGTGAAAAGCCAAGGTGGGATCTGCCCTTGCTGGCATTCCTTGTGGAGGTGAGCCTTAAGGCCAGCGCTGCCTGGCTGAGCTGCCTCCCAGCTCTCTGCCCTCTCACAGCCACAGCTGCCTGGGACGGTGCCCGTGCCCTGTGCTGCTGCTGCTGCTGCCTGGGCCCAGCCCTGTGCGCTTCTGAGCTCCTGCTGGCCGGCTCCCCTGTCACTGCCCTGTGCCTTGCAGGTCCTCCAGTGCCTGGACTTGAGGAAATGTGCTCTCACTGTCGTGAAGATCATGTCAAGTTGCCTGCAGAGCAAGTGCAGGGAGAGGCGTCGCCTGGCACTCAGAGGCCTCGTGGTGCTCAGCAAGGATCCCTCGATGGTGAGAAGGGGGCAGCGGCTGAAGCTGCGCTGGGGAAAGCAGCCCCTTGGGCTGGCAGGGCTTCAGGAGCTGAGGCAGCTGCTCCCAGCTCTCCTGCCTCACCTGCCCCAGGGCTTTGGCTCAGGCCTTTGGCCTGTGGGCCCTGCAGCAGCACGGTGGCCTTGCAGTGCCAGGGTGGTGGTGGCAGTGCAGCCGTCCATGGCTTCCCAGCACAGCCTTGTGTTCCACACAGGCCAAACCTCTACGCAGCGTGTCTCGAAGCCTTCTGAAGCTTCTGGGTGATGCAGATGGAGAGGTGGTCAGCATGTCCCTCTCTCTGTTCAAGAAGATGCTCCAGAAAAAACATCTCCTGATATCTAGCACTTCTGCCCCAAAGCTGGCTGAGGCGCTCCTGCCACTCTTTGACAATGTAAGGCTCTGTGTCCCCAGCCATAGGCACTTGCTGCTGACCAGAAATTTTGTGCTCTCTGGATTTTCAGCTGTTTGCCCAGGAGTACAGGATGTTTGATGCTTAAGAATTTTCCTCCTCCTTTCCTCCAGGACAACAGCCAAGTGCAGGCGCTCTCCATTTACCTCTTCCGCAAGATGATGGAGTTGGTAGTGGATGAGGGAAAAAAGCCCTTGAAGACAATTGTGAACCAGAGCCTGCTCCCCCTCTTCTTGCACTGCCATGAGGAGAACCAACACGTGGCAGAGGTGAGGTTTTCTGGGATGCTGCTGGATCCCTGGCAGGGGGCTTGGCTGCCTCCTGCCCTGGCACCTCATGGACTGCAGCCTCCTCCAGGCCTTGGCACAGGGATGTGATTCCGGTGCCCTGGGCTGTGGGGCCATCTCTGGGTCTCTGCTGCTCTCCAGGCCTCTCGGGAAACGCTGCATTGTGCGGCCAGGTTCTTGGAGAAGACGGATCTCCAGAGGGTGCTGAAGACGGAGCAGCCGTTGAAAATTGATGAGTGCCTGGTAAGGAGGGCCTGCAAGCCCCAGCCTCAGCCTGGAGAAGGCCCCTGAGGGCGGCGCTCAGTGTGCGGGGCCGGGCAGCTGTGCCCCTGCCCGCTGCTGCGGCCAGAGGCCGCGGGGGCTCTTCTCCAGGCTCCCGTGGGCCCCAGCCGGGTGCCCATGGAGCCCCGGCCCGGCAGGGCTGCGGGCCGGCACCGCGGCTCCCCGGGCAGCAGCCGGCCCTCTGCCCCCTGCCCTCGGGAGCCCTTGGCCAGCGGCTGCTGGCCGCGCCTCAGGCCTGTGCGGCCAGGGGAGGCCGGGGCTGGGCGCAGGCAGCGCCCGGCCCAGGGGCTGAGCCCGCGCCAACCCTTCCCTCCTGCCGCTCTCTGCAGCTGGCAGAGGACAGGAGCCAAGCGGCCCAGCACATGCAGTGGGCCCTGCGGTTCCTGGATAGCCCACAGGAGTCCGTACGGGAGGCGGCCGTCAGGATCATCGGTGAGCCCCGGGCCCGGGCTCCCTCCCCGGCCCGGCCCGCCGCAGCTCGGCCCCAGCCCCGCCTGCTGGCCCGGCAGCGCCGCCGGCAGGGAGCTGTGCCGCTGGGGCCGTGACAGGCTCTGTGTTCACAGGCAGCGCCGGGCGGTGCCGCAGGGGGAAGAGGGAAGAGCTCCGGGCCCACAGTCAGGGTGAGTGCGGACACCGGGCTGACAGCGGGGCCTGCCCGGGAGAGCTGCATTGCCTTCGCTCCCTGGGTGCATGAGGGGTGGCCTGGGCAGAGCACAGCGAGCGATTTCAGGGACACTGGTCCGGGGGATTCGTGGCCAGCGTCTTGCAGCTGATCCCGTTTGCCCCCCCCCCTCTCTTCTGGCCGATGCAAGAGCTGAGTGGGACACCCCTATGTAGTGGTTTTGGTTCACTAATTGATGATTTCCTGGCCAATGTTCCAATTAGTGTGGTAAGTTCCGTGCTGGTTAATCACCAGTTCATCCAGTAGAATGTAGTTCATCATTTTCTGTGTGAGATAGGATTAGGAGAAAGGCAAAGCAGGCTCCAAACTTTAAAAGGGTATGAAGAAAAATTTATTAACAGGAACTGAAAGAAGGAGTAATAAGAATCAGAACAAAACCTTCAGAACATTTCTCCTCCCCCTACAACTTTTTCTTTCCCACTGACAATGTAAAGGGACAAAACCAAAATTTTGAGTCACTTTACTACCTCTAGAAGAGTCTCTCTTCTGCTCACTTAAGGAGAAATGTCCCTCTTGTTAATGTTACGGAGATTTTCCACAAGAAAGCAGTTCTCTCGTGGCTCTCAATTTCCATCAACAGCAGCCACACTGCAGGGAAATCTGCAATTCTGAAATCGCTCCCATTTTCCACAAGCTTTTCCCACAGCTGTGTTTCTGTGCCGTGTCAACTTATGGGGTACTGTTCTAAAGATGAGCTGTTCAAAGGCAAAGGTTCTCTTTATCTATCTCTAAAATCATCTTCCATCTCTAGCAAGAGAGATCTTCTTCTGTTCCTGGGGGCACAGGATCTTCATCACTCTTCTCTCCATCTCTGTTCAAACTTGTCCTAGAATCATACCTTCATGTCTTATAGGGAAAAAAAGTGTCCTTCTCCCTATGTTTACAAGAGGATTTCAGCCTAAAACTAAAGGCATCTCCTCATCCCTCCCATCTGGGACTTGACTTCTTCACTGACCTCAGCCAGGCCTAGGCTGGGTCAGCTGTGTTACCTCTTTGTCGGCCAGAAGGGAAAAGAGAAAGTTCCCAAGTTTATTTTGTTTGTAACATGTGTTTTTCACAGAGGCTTTCATGTACAGCTTTCCTGATTATCAGTTCCCAAAACCAACCCTTGATTGGTTTCCTATCGGACACGGAGGAACCTGCCAGCAGCCTCTCCCAAAACATCATGTCCGTGATGCACAAAGCAGCACACAGTGGCAGGAGCGTCTCCTAGGATTCCTGCAGTTGTGGGTGCTGACTGTGGCTCTCTTCCTCTCTGTTCCAGCCATTTAAGTCCCAAGGAAAGACACTAGTCCATCCCACTGTAACCTGGATATTCACAGCCGATTTGCCAGAAGAGCTGAAGAATTAGGTGCCTCTTCAGGATCCGGTGAACCAGTTTCCCAAGAACAGCACCAGGAGACACTGAAGAGCAAACCATCTCCCACTGCCACTGGAGCTCCAGGCACAGCTGATGACTGGCACAGCTGAGCCTGTGAGAAGCTCCCGTAGCTCGTGCCGTCACCCTGCCTGTTGACAGCTCCCTCCTTCCAGCCCTCATACCCTGCCCATACCCTTTTCTTACCTTCCAGCTCATCCCTTTGCTTTGCTTTTCATTAATAAACCGTTTGGCTTTTTCACTTTGCCTTCATCTCTGTGGAGCTGAAGCAAATCCGGGGCCCTGGGACACACAGGCCCCTGCTGCCGTTCTCTGCCACGCTGTGTTTTGTGCACGGACCCAGAGGAACTGGGGCAGGTCAGGCTGGAAAGGTCCCTGTGCTGAAGGTGCAGTTCCACAGCACTGTGCAGTTCCACATCTTGCTGAGCACCTTGGAGCCCCTGAATTTTGGAAGAGCCAACCTGAGTATGCTCTGAACCCAGCTGAGAGGGCTTCCATGGCAAGCATCCACGGAGGGCAAAGGAGCTTGGAATGCTGGAAGCTTTCAAGAATAGCTTCCTGAAAGCACAGCAGCGCTCCATCCCTGCACAGGATGAGGAAGAGGGCAGCAGCAGAGAGCATCCGGGCTTAGCAGGGAGCTCTGGCTGTGCCTGAGGGCAAACGAAGCAGCAGCACGGTGCCCGAGACTCGGACGCGCGGCCGTGCCGGTGCCCGCAGCGCTGCCAGGCAGTGCCGGGATCCCGCCTGTGCTTCTGCTCCCCACAAGTGAGGAACGGCAGCCCCAAGCTCAGAGCCAGTCCGAAAGCCAGCCAAGGGAGAGCAGAGGGAGGGCACCCTGCCAGTCTCTCTTGGGCATGGCTGCAAAACAGCGCCTGCTGCTTCTTCCTCCGCCTGCGTTTGGGCTGTGCTGGTGGCAGAACCAGCCAGGTTGGGCTCTGTGTTCCAAAGCCTGTTGGGAGCGGGCATGAAAAGCGCGGCGTGCACAGCAGAGAGTCCTGGAAGGTGCTGGCAAGAGCATCCTGCAGGAACAGGGCTCTGGTGCCTGGCCAGGAACAGCCTGGTTTTGGTGCCGTGAGCACAGGCAGGAGTTGAGGCAGGTGAAGAGGCAGCGGGCAGCTTGTGTTTCTGGAGGGCCTGGGGCTGCACCTCTGAACCTGCACCTGGAAACTCACTTGGGGCAATAGGAATTAGAGCTGGAGTGGCTGTCCCGAAAGGACCTGAAGTCATTCAGCCTTGCCAGCGTTTCTTAAAGGTGTGTTGGTGCTCCCCAGGAAAGCTGCACATTTGGGGAAACACCTTTGGAGGAAAGGGGCTTGCTTCTCAAGGAAAGTGCTTCCCAGGGAGCTCCCAGTGAGGCAGGTGCGAGTGTCCCCCTTTGGCTCTCTGTGCTCCTTTCAGTCCTTGAGGCCTGTTGCACATGGCAGTGGGGCAGGGAGAAGGCAGTGAAGAGCAGGTTTGGCATCTGCCTGGACCTGTGGAAACCAACCCAAGCACCTGCAGCAGGATGTGTAATCCCCTTTGGAGAGAGGGTGGGCAGGAGCATCTGTGTCCAGCCAGGAGCCCCAAAGCTCTTTGTGAGAGCTGTGAATTAAAAGGCCTTTGCACACACACTTTTCACATCTTTCCTGTCTGCTGTGTTTCAACTCTTGGCAATATGCATTTGCCTGCTGCTTGGTGGCAGCTGCTGTGGCCCAGGGCCAGCACAGAGCTGGGCTGTGTGGGCCAGGCAGCGTGGAGAGCCTTGGATGATCTTGGTGCGTCCCTGGCCTCAGCAAAGGCCTCCCAAGGTGTCCTGCTCATTGGCTCTCCCTGTGCATCTTGGAGAGAACAAGGCAGGCATTTCTGGCAGCTGGGCATCAGCCAGCCTTAAAATGGGGGCGTGTGGTGGAGTGAGCCCAGCTGAGATACGCTGAGCGCAGCCCAGTGCTCCTTGCTCCTCTCTGCTGAGCCGGGAGCGTTTGTCTGCTTTCGGGATGGCCCTGGCTGTGTCAGGGCTGCTCCGTGGACACGAGACAGCCGCTCCTGTCCCGCTGGGTCCCAGCAGTGCCTGGCAGCAGCCCTGCACCCACGTCAGGATGCTGGCCAAGAGAGGCCCTGGAAGCTGAGGCAGCTGATTTGAAGCTTTTGCAGATACACACAGGGGATGGCCAGCAGCGTTCCCTCAGGATACAGCAGTCCTGAGAGGCCTCCCCAGAGCTGCCTGATGCTGCCCACTCCTTGTGGCACCAGTTGCTTTCCTGTGGGATGTTCTACCTCCCCCAGGAGTGAAGAGGGAGCTGGGGAAAGAGCTTGCCCGGCTGCTCTGGATCCTTTCCCAGCAGCCCTGGCTGAGTGGAGCAGTCCGAGCTGAGCGCAGAGGTGCCCATGGAACAGCCGTGCCCAGGAAGGCTGGCTGGGAAGGATGATCCAGGAACCACAGGCCTGGCAGCCTGGCTTTGCTGCCAGGGAAGGCCTTGGAGCAGACCCTCCTGAGTGCCATCCCACGGCACGTGCAGGGAACCAGGGGCTCTGCTGGAGGCTGGGAAAGCTCTGCGGAGGGACGGGCACAGCTGGGGGTCCTGGTGGGCTGTTGCGGGCTTCTGTGGGGGTGTTTGGGGGGGTGGATGTTGGGGGGCGCGTTGGGGATGGAGTTGTCTGGAAGGTGAGAGGTCTGGGCTGGAATTTGAGTCAGTTTGAAGGCAGCATCTGTGCTTTGGCACAGCTTTGGTGTTGGACGGCAGAAAGAATATCTGTGACTATTTCTTTTACTGGTCCTGTTTCTCCTGCAGGGAACAAGAGGGGAGAGCTGTACTTTATTGGCCACTTAGAGATCTGTACTGGGGGAGGATCGGCCCTTTTGCCATCTCCTCATTTAGTTGGGTTACTGTTGTAACACTGAGGGGTCTTCATTCCTTGAGAGCTTTTATTCCTTAAGAGAATTAGGAGATTATAATCCCTTCATGGAAAACCATTTGCAAACCAAAGAATGGCCTTCCTTTTGGCCTCTCTGTAGTGTTATGTTTTGTAAAGGGACTTCCAGTGGATGATGTTAAGGCATATGTGTTGCTGCTTTGAGATGGGAACAAACTTCAAAACCAATGCCATTCTCTGGGCATTGCTGTTAATTTGAGAAGTTTGCAAATTTTGGAACTACTTGAGCTGAGCAATGGGAATTAAAGCTTTCCTGAAGTGAGGATACTTAAATGTCCTGAGCCCGCAGTGCAGGGCAGTATTTGCTGATGTTTCGAGCCCTTCCTAAAGATCCTGTGGGGCTGCCTTAGACACCTGGGGGCAGGCATTCCTTCCAGCCTGGGCCACTTTGGCTGGGCTGGGGGCGGCCCCAGGGCAGGCGGCAGTAAGGGCCCTGGGTGGCACGCTGCAGCACGGTCACCGTGCCATGGAATGGAACCCGGTGTCCAAGGGCCCTTTGTGACACCTGGGAAATAGAAGCTTGCCCGGGTGCTGGGAGCAGGCAACGGGGCACAACGGGACAGAGCAGTGCCGTGAGGAGCCCCCGCACAGCACGCTCGTTCGTGTCCCACCCGGAGCTTTTCCGCAGCCTTGTTCCTACAGGTGACCTTGTGGCCAGACCGTGGGACTTGGTGACTCGGAGCTTTTCCGAGGCATCTCCCATTCCTGTGGCCAGTGCCATCAAGTCCAGACCGTGGGATTTGGTCACCTGAATCATTAACGAGGAGTCTCCTGTGATTTTGGCAGGAGTCCTCAAGACCAGAGTGCAGGATTTGCTGTCCTGCAGCCTTTTTGAAGCTTCCCTGTCGCAGGTGCCTTCAAGGCACAACCGCAATTGTTGCCTTGGCGATATCCTGAGCCATCTCTCTTTAAGGTGCCCTCGAGGCCGAGCTCTAGCATGGCAGGCAGATTCCCCAGCTTGTTGAAAGTGTTCAGGGGGAAAAAAAGAATGACCCTGGAGCTGCTCCAGCACAACAGCCTGAAGATCTGGAGCAGATTCAGACACTGCAGGGTGGTGAGTAGCAGAGCTGCGCCACAGGGCTGATGGCTACAGCCAGCTTGGCCCCATCCCATCCCATCCCATCCCTGAGGGCATGCCAACGGATAGGATGGAACAGGGGCTGGGCAGACGGCCCTCAGTGGCCATGCTCTAACCCCTGGGCCATCCTGAGGCTCTCCTTGCCTGGGGAGGCTCCTCAGCTCTGGCTGCGCTCGCTCTTTGCCAGATGCAGCCAGGGACCAGACTCCAGAGCAGGAGCCCACCCGTGGCCGCTTCCGCAGAGCAGCGCAGGTACCTGCGGCCATCCCCACCTGGGCCGGGCCTGCTGGCACTGCTCGGCCGGGCCCCACGTTGGAGCAGACCATGGAACGTCCCTCTCTTCTTCCCGCCCTTCCCTTCTGTTGCAGACACTGCGGAGCTTCCTGCGCCTTCGGCGCACTAAGACCAGCGGCCCCGCGCCCGAGGGCACGGCCGAGCCCGACCCCAGGCCCAGCGAGCTGCGGGCAGAGGCTGCTTCCAGCACAGCGTCCTCTGACCTGGCTGCCAGCTCTGACTGGGAAACCAACAAGGGCTGGGAGGAGGCTGACATGGCCCTGACGGAGGCCATGGCCACCAGCAACACCATCAGCCAGGGCATCCCAGAGACTGAGGCCATGCCCACGCTCACTGTGAGTCCTGGAGCCACTCTGGAGTTTTTCCAGAAGGGTTTTTATTCTCTGCAGCAGCCTGGGGCCAGGGCTGAAGGCCTCTCAGGATCACGTGGCCCCTCAAGCCATGTCCGCTGGGCCCCCTCAGCCCCATCCCAGTGGGCTGGGAAGGCGAGCACTTCTTGGGGGAAGCTGGGCAAGTTGCTGCCTTGGACAGCACTCAAAATCTCCCCCATGCCTCCTCCAGGTGCCAGCCATTGTAAGGAGCATCCACCAGAGGCTGGTGTCCCATGTTACTGTGGATGCCAGGCTGCAAAGTGACATTGTGAGGCTGGCTGAAGAACACCCTGCGGACGTGGTGCTGACCCTCCTGCGCTGTGCCCCAACGTGTGACAGGTACGGGGCCCACGTGCCTGCACAGCTCAGGGCTCACCAGCCTTTGGGGCCCATGGCCCTGCACAGCCTGTGCTATGGGCTCTGCCAGACAGGCAGAGAGGTCCAGGACCCTGGGGCCCCTCTGTTTCCCGAGCCTGCTGCCAATGCTCCCTCCCTGCCCCTCAGGGCACCGGGGCTCTGTCACCTGGGCCCCCACAGCTGCACAGGGCATGGTACTGGGACTGAGATGCCCCTGACACAGAGCTCTGATCCCACAGAGCTGCTGCAATGATATGGAGAGCCATTGGCTCGTCACGAGTAACAGTGGAGAAAGTGCTGCCAACACTGGTCCGGGTAATGGAGGATTGGCCACTGCACAGCGCATGCACCTCTGATGGGGATGACACAAATGTTTCTGCCCTGGCTGTGAGTTTCTGGAACTGGCCTCTGCTTGCCCCTCGGTCACCTCCCCAGCAGCTCTCCATCCTCTCCATGCCTCAGGCGCTGGGCTGAACCCTGGGCTAGGGGCAGGCTCAGGGGGCACCAGGCCCACTGCTCCTCCTGCATGTGCCCTTGGGCCCTGCCCCATGGACACCTCGGCACTGAGTCCTGTCTTGGGCTGCTTCTTTTGCAGGCAACTCTGGTGATCTGGGTGATGGTCCAGGTGCCTCAGTACCATGAGGCAACGATTCATTCTTTCTACCCTCTGTTTGTGGCTCTGCTCTTCCATGTTGCCATCACCACACAGCAGATGCCACCAGAGGAAGTCGATACCTTCTGGAGAGCATGCCAGGAGGAGCACCGCCTTCCCAGCAAGCTTAACAGGTCCCAGTCCTCCTGGCCTTCCCATGCCCTTGTGGCCAGCGCCAGTGCTCCCAGTGTGACCTGGGCTTTGCTCTGCACACAGGTTTGCAGTGCAGGCAATGAAGGCTCTGCTCTACCTACTGCGCTGTGACAAAGAGGTGATGTCTATGGAGCGCAAGTGTGGCTGGGACACGCTGCTGTGTGCTCACACCCAGCACTATGCCATGGGTCTGCTGGCCAGGTGAGACCCCCTTGTCCCCATTGCCCCCGGCATTTGTGCCCTGTGCCCCACTCAGTCCCTGTGGTCATGGGCCAGAGAGCCTCGTCACTGAGGGACAGCCAAGGAGACTGGAAAAGGCTGGGAGAGGAGGGTGCCCAGAAGGGGCCACCTCCCAGAGCACCCACATGCCCTCCAGGGATGCTGGGGAAAGACCAGACCTCTGTGAGTCAGTCCTGGGAGATGTTTGCCCCCCCACCTCAGAGTCTTGGTGCCTTTTTTCCCCTGCCAGGGAGATGCGTTATGCCTTGACCCCCCTGTGTTCCCATGTTGCATATCGCCTTCTCCTGCTGCTCAGCAGTGAAAAGCCAAGGTGGGATCTGCCCTTGCTGGCATTCCTTGTGGAGGTGAGCCTTAAGGCCAGCGCTGCCTGGCTGAGCTGCCTCCCAGCTCTCTGCCCTCTCACAGCCACAGCTGCCTGGGACGGTGCCCGTGCCCTGTGCTGCTGCTGCTGCTGCCTGGGCCCAGCCCTGTGCGCTTCTGAGCTCCTGCTGGCCGGCTCCCCTGTCACTGCCCTGTGCCTTGCAGGTCCTCCAGTGCCTGGACTTGAGGAAATGTGCTCTCACTGTCGTGAAGATCATGTCAAGTTGCCTGCAGAGCAAGTGCAGGGAGAGGCGTCGCCTGGCACTCAGAGGCCTCGTGGTGCTCAGCAAGGATCCCTCGATGGTGAGAAGGGGGCAGCGGCTGAAGCTGCGCTGGGGAAAGCAGCCCCTTGGGCTGGCAGGGCTTCAGGAGCTGAGGCAGCTGCTCCCAGCTCTCCTGCCTCACCTGCCCCAGGGCTTTGGCTCAGGCCTTTGGCCTGTGGGCCCTGCAGCAGCACGGTGGCCTTGCAGTGCCAGGGTGGTGGTGGCAGTGCAGCCGTCCATGGCTTCCCAGCACAGCCTTGTGTTCCACACAGGCCAAACCTCTACGCAGCGTGTCTCGAAGCCTTCTGAAGCTTCTGGGTGATGCAGATGGAGAGGTGGTCAGCATGTCCCTCTCTCTGTTCAAGAAGATGCTCCAGAAAAAACATCTCCTGATATCTAGCACTTCTGCCCCAAAGCTGGCTGAGGCGCTCCTGCCACTCTTTGACAATGTAAGGCTCTGTGTCCCCAGCCATAGGCACTTGCTGCTGACCAGAAATTTTGTGCTCTCTGGATTTTCAGCTGTTTGCCCAGGAGTACAGGATGTTTGATGCTTAAGTATTTTCCTCCTCCTTTCCTCCAGGACAACAGCCAAGTGCAGGCGCTCTCCATTTACCTCTTCCGCAAGATGATGGAGTTGGTAGTGGATGAGGGAAAAAAGCCCTTGAAGACAATTGTGAACCAGAGCCTGCTCCCCCTCTTCTTGCACTGCCATGAGGAGAACCAACACGTGGCAGAGGTGAGGTTTTCTGGGATGCTGCTGGATCCCTGGCAGGGGGCTTGGCTGCCTCCTGCCCTGGCACCTCATGGACTGCAGCCTCCTCCAGGCCTTGGCACAGGGATGTGATTCCGGTGCCCTGGGCTGTGGGGCCATCTCTGGGTCTCTGCTGCTCTCCAGGCCTCTCGGGAAACGCTGCATTGTGCGGCCAGGTTCTTGGAGAAGACGGATCTCCAGAGGGTGCTGAAGACGGAGCAGCCGTTGAAAATTGATGAGTGCCTGGTAAGGAGGGCCTGCAAGCCCCAGCCTCAGCCTGGAGAAGGCCCCTGAGGGCGGCGCTCAGTGTGCGGGGCCGGGCAGCTGTGCCCCTGCCCGCTGCTGCGGCCAGAGGCCGCGGGGGCTCTTCTCCAGGCTCCCGTGGGCCCCAGCCGGGTGCCCATGGAGCCCCGGCCCGGCAGGGCTGCGGGCCGGCACCGCGGCTCCCCGGGCAGCAGCCGGCCCTCTGCCCCCTGCCCTCGGGAGCCCTTGGCCAGCGGCTGCTGGCCGCGCCTCAGGCCTGTGCGGCCAGGGGAGGCCGGGGCTGGGCGCAGGCAGCGCCCGGCCCAGGGGCTGAGCCCGCGCCAACCCTTCCCTCCTGCCGCTCTCTGCAGCTGGCAGAGGACAGGAGCCAAGCGGCCCAGCACATGCAGTGGGCCCTGCGGTTCCTGGATAGCCCACAGGAGTCCGTACGGGAGGCGGCCGTCAGGATCATCGGTGAGCCCCGGGCCCGGGCTCCCTCCCCGGCCCGGCCCGCCGCAGCTCGGCCCCAGCCCCGCCTGCTGCCCCGGCAGCGCCGCCGGCAGCGCCGGCTGTGCCGCTGGGGCCGTGACAGGCTCTGTGTTCACAGGCAGCGCCGGGCGGTGCCGCAGGGGGAAGAGGGAAGAGCTCCGGGCCCACAGTCAGGGTGAGTGCGGACACCGGGCTGACAGCGGGGCCTGCCCGGGAGAGCTGCATTGCCTTCGCTCCCTGGGTGCATGAGGGGTGGCCTGGGCAGAGCACAGCGAGCGATTTCAGGGACACTGGTCCGGGGGATTCGTGGCCAGCGTCTTGCAGCTGATCCCGTTTGCCCCCCCCCCTCTCTTCTGGCCGATGCAAGAGCTGAGTGGGACACCCCTATGTAGTGGTTTTGGTTCACTAATTGATGATTTCCTGGCCAATGTTCCAATTAGTGTGGTAAGTTCCGTGCTGGTTAATCACCAGTTCATCCAGTAGAATGTAGTTCATCATTTTCTGTGTGAGATAGGATTAGGAGAAAGGCAAAGCAGGCTCCAAACTTTAAAAGGGTATGAAGAAAAATTTATTAACAGTAACTGAAAGAAGGAGTAATAAGAATCAGAACAAAACCTTCAGAACATTTCTCCTCCCCCTACAACTTTTTCTTTCCCACTGACAATGTAAAGGGACAAAACCAAAATTTTGAGTCACTTTACTACCTCTAGAAGAGTCTCTCTTCTGCTCACTTAAGGAGAAATGTCCCTCTTGTTAATGTTACGGAGATTTTCCACAAGAAAGCAGTTCTCTCGTGGCTCTCAATTTCCATCAACAGCAGCCACACTGCAGGGAAATCTGCAATTCTGAAATCGCTCCCATTTTCCACAAGCTTTTCCCACAGCTGTGTTTCTGTGCCGTGTCAACTTATGGGGTACTGTTCTAAAGATGAGCTGTTCAAAGGCAAAGGTTCTCTTTATCTATCTCTAAAATCATCTTCCATCTCTAGCAAGAGAGATCTTCTTCTGTTCCTGGGGGCACAGGATCTTCATCACTCTTCTCTCCATCTCTGTTCAAACTTGTCCTAGAATCATACCTTCATGTCTTATAGGGAAAAAAAGTGTCCTTCTCCCTATGTTTACAAGAGGATTTCAGCCTAAAACTAAAGGCATCTCCTCATCCCTCCCATCTGGGACTTGACTTCTTCACTGACCTCAGCCAGGCCTAGGCTGGGTCAGCTGTGTTACCTCTTTGTCGGCCAGAAGGGAAAAGAGAAAGTTCCCAAGTTTATTTTGTTTGTAACATGTGTTTTTCACAGAGGCTTTCATGTACAGCTTTCCTGATTATCAGTTCCCAAAACCAACCCTTGATTGGTTTCCTATCGGACACGGAGGAACCTGCCAGCAGCCTCTCCCAAAACATCATGTCCGTGATGCACAAAGCAGCACACAGTGGCAGGAGCGTCTCCTAGGATTCCTGCAGTTGTGGGTGCTGACTGTGGCTCTCTTCCTCTCTGTTCCAGCCATTTAAGTCCCAAGGAAAGACACTAGTCCATCCCACTGTAACCTGGATATTCACAGCCGATTTGCCAGAAGAGCTGAAGAATTAGGTGCCTCTTCAGGATCCGGTGAACCAGTTTCCCAAGAACAGCACCAGGAGACACTGAAGAGCAAACCATCTCCCACTGCCACTGGAGCTCCAGGCACAGCTGATGACTGGCACAGCTGAGCCTGTGAGAAGCTCCCGTAGCTCGTGCCGTCACCCTGCCTGTTGACAGCTCCCTCCTTCCAGCCCTCATACCCTGCCCATACCCTTTTCTTACCTTCCAGCTCATCCCTTTGCTTTGCTTTTCATTAATAAACCGTTTGGCTTTTTCACTTTGCCTTCATCTCTGTGGAGCTGAAGCAAATCCGGGGCCCTGGGACACACAGGCCCCTGCTGCCGTTCTCTGCCACGCTGTGTTTTGTGCACGGACCCAGAGGAACTGGGGCAGGTCAGGCTGGAAAGGTCCCTGTGCTGAAGGTGCAGTTCCACAGCACTGTGCAGTTCCACATCTTGCTGAGCACCTTGGAGCCCCTGAATTTTGGAAGAGCCAACCTGAGTATGCTCTGAACCCAGCTGAGAGGGCTTCCATGGCAAGCATCCACGGAGGGCAAAGGAGCTTGGAATGCTGGAAGCTTTCAAGAATAGCTTCCTGAAAGCACAGCAGCGCTCCATCCCTGCACAGGATGAGGAAGAGGGCAGCAGCAGAGAGCATCCGGGCTTAGCAGGGAGCTCTGGCTGTGCCTGAGGGCAAACGAAGCAGCAGCACGGTGCCCGAGACTCGGACGCGCGGCCGTGCCGGTGCCCGCAGCGCTGCCAGGCAGTGCCGGGATCCCGCCTGTGCTTCTGCTCCCCACAAGTGAGGAACGGCAGCCCCAAGCTCAGAGCCAGTCCGAAAGCCAGCCAAGGGAGAGCAGAGGGAGGGCACCCTGCCAGTCTCTCTTGGGCATGGCTGCAAAACAGCGCCTGCTGCTTCTTCCTCCGCCTGCGTTTGGGCTGTGCTGGTGGCAGAACCAGCCAGGTTGGGCTCTGTGTTCCAAAGCCTGTTGGGAGCGGGCATGAAAAGCGCGGCGTGCACAGCAGAGAGTCCTGGAAGGTGCTGGCAAGAGCATCCTGCAGGAACAGGGCTCTGGTGCCTGGCCAGGAACAGCCTGGTTTTGGTGCCGTGAGCACAGGCAGGAGTTGAGGCAGGTGAAGAGGCAGCGGGCAGCTTGTGTTTCTGGAGGGCCTGGGGCTGCACCTCTGAACCTGCACCTGGAAACTCACTTGGGGCAATAGGAATTAGAGCTGGAGTGGCTGTCCCGAAAGGACCTGAAGTCATTCAGCCTTGCCAGCGTTTCTTAAAGGTGTGTTGGTGCTCCCCAGGAAAGCTGCACATTTGGGGAAACACCTTTGGAGGAAAGGGGGCTTGCTTCTCAAGGAAAGTGCTTCCCAGGGAGCTCCCAGTGAGGCAGGTGCGAGTGTCCCCCTTTGGCTCTCTGTGCTCCTTTCAGTCCTTGAGGCCTGTTGCACATGGCAGTGGGGCAGGGAGAAGGCAGTGAAGAGCAGGTTTGGCATCTGCCTGGACCTGTGGAAACCAACCCAAGCACCTGCAGCAGGATGTGTAATCCCCTTTGGAGAGAGGGTGGGCAGGAGCATCTGTGTCCAGCCAGGAGCCCCAAAGCTCTTTGTGAGAGCTGTGAATTAAAAGGCCTTTGCACACACACTTTTCACATCTTTCCTGTCTGCTGTGGTTTCAACTCTTGGCAATATGCATTTGCCTGCTGCTTGGTGGCAGCTGCTGTGGCCCAGGGCCAGCACAGAGCTGGGCTGTGTGGGCCAGGCAGCGTGGAGAGCCTTGGATGATCTTGGTGCGTCCCTGGCCTCAGCAAAGGCCTCCCAAGGTGTCCTGCTCATTGGCTCTCCCTGTGCATCTTGGAGAGAACAAGGCAGGCATTTCTGGCAGCTGGGCATCAGCCAGCCTTAAAATGGGGGCGTGTGGTGGAGTGAGCCCAGCTGAGATACGCTGAGCGCAGCCCAGTGCTCCTTGCTCCTCTCTGCTGAGCCGGGAGCGTTTGTCTGCTTTCGGGATGGCCCTGGCTGTGTCAGGGCTGCTCCGTGGACACGAGACAGCCGCTCCTGTCCCGCTGGGTCCCAGCAGTGCCTGGCAGCAGCCCTGCACCCACGTCAGGATGCTGGCCAAGAGAGGCCCTGAAGCTGAGGCAGCTGATTTGAAGCTTTTGCAGATACACACAGGGGATGGCCAGCAGCGTTCCCTCAGGATACAGCAGTCCTGAGAGGCCTCCCCAGAGCTGCCTGATGCTGCCCACTCCTTGTGGCACCAGTTGCTTTCCTGTGGGATGTTCTACCTCCCCCAGGAGATGAAGAGGGAGCTGGGGAAAGAGCTTGCCCGGCTGCTCTGGATCCTTTCCCAGCAGCCCTGGCTGAGTGGAGCAGTGCGAGCTGAGCGCAGAGGTGCCCATGGAACAGCCGTGCCCAGGAAGGCTGGCTGGGAAGGATGATCCAGGAACCACAGGCCTGGCAGCCTGGCTTTGCTGCCAGGGAAGGCCTTGGAGCAGACCCTCCTGAGTGCCATCCCACGGCACGTGCAGGGAACCAGGGGCTCTGCTGGAGGCTGGGAAAGCTCTGCGGAGGACGGGCACAGCTGGGGGTCCTGGTGGGCTGTTGCGGGCTTCTGTGGGGGTGTTTGGGGGGGTGGATGTTGGGGGGCGCGTTGGGGATGGAGTTGTCTGGAAGGTGAGAGGTCTGGGCTGGAATTTGAGTCAGTTTGAAGGCAGCATCTGTGCTTTGGCACAGCTTTGGTGTTGGACGGCAGAAAGAATATCTGTGACTATTTCTTTTACTGGTCCTGTTTCTCCTGCAGGGAACAAGAGGGGAGAGCTGTACTTTATTGGCCACTTAGAGATCTGTACTGGGGGAGGATCGGCCCTTTTGCCATCTCCTCATTTAGTTGGGTTACTGTTGTAACACTGAGGGGTCTTCATTCCTTGAGAGCTTTATTCCTTAAGAGAATTAGGAGATTATAATCCCTTCATGGAAAACCATTTGCAAACCAAAGAATGGCCTTCCTTTTGGCCTCTCTGTAGTGTTATGTTTTGTAAAGGGACTTCCAGTGGATGATGTTAAGGATATGTGTTGCTGCTTTGAGATGGGAACAAACTTCAAACCAATGCCATTCTCTGGGCATTGCTGTTAATTTGAGAAGTTTGCAAATTTTGGAACTACTTGAGCTGAGCAATGGGAATTA